>NW_008615632.1:0-48041 GCF_000691845.1 Merops nubicus | reverse complement strand
GGGGAAGAGCAGGCTAAATAACCCAAATGTTGAGGAAAGTGAAAATGAGGTTTTGTAGGTGTTTGGTGGGCTGAGCTACTGTTAAAATTATTTGACGACTGATCAATTTAAGCAGTCTTTTCAATTCTAGGAGTTTTGGGTTCCATACTGTAACTGTTTTTTAAAGACAAGTAAGGGATAATGAAGCATAACCCTTATTATGCAGTAATGCCATCAAAATAAGAAGTGGTTGATTTTAGAGGCTTTACTTTTATTCATTTTCTTGGAGTAGGAAGGATTTCTAAAATGCTGGAAAGTCTGCTTTCTGTTACATGCCCTGAATGCTATTCAATGGGCCCAGGTCATATGCAATCACTTCAGCATGTAGGAGATCTAATTACACATGATTTCCGTATGCAAAGTTTTGGGGGGATTATGGCAGATGAATTTTCAAAATTATAACTGTGAATCACAGCTGTTAATGTAGATAAGAATTTGGTGACTGAAGTGGCAGTGTGCATTCAGAGAAAGGTGGAAAGCAAAGACAGGATTAGTGGCCCACACTAGTGCACCAAAACCCAAAAACCTGAATCCAGTTAGAATTGTTATTATTTTTTTTTTTTTTTTCTGAGAAAGCAGTTATGGAATTAAGAAACTGATTCAGAGAGGATTTTCCATTCTTTTTAGACTAGTCTTCAAAAATACATTGGATTTTATCTTCCTTGAAAGGGAGGGCATATGTAACAGCTTACTGTTTGTTTTCTTAAGACCTTGATAATTTCTGTCCCCTGTGGCACTTAACACTGATCAAACAATTCTCTTCATTGACTCATCAGTAATGAAAAGAAAAGAAAAGACTAGGCTGAAGCTCACCTCCCAGATGAGAAGTTCAGAAAGTTAGGTGTTACATGCTAATGAACAGATTCTTCTCTCTGAATTTGTGGTTATGCTTCCTGTGAAGGTCTCCATTTCTGAAATGAATGCGTATTTATACATTTCACAGTAAATTAGGATGCCTCTTTTCCACTTGGATGAAGGCCCAGACCTCCGTGGATCTCGGTGTGTAATTCTGCACGTGTATTTGGAAGGGTGACAACTGAATTAGTGTTGTCCTCAATAATTTCCAAGCATGATGGTCTATCACAGGTCATAACAATTTCTTGGTATTGAAATGGATTCTCTAATAATGGAAATCCGTCTGCCAAATGAAGAATTACTGAACATATGTTAGCATTGTTATTTAAAGAGGTTCTGCATGCCAAAGACTGATAATGAAGCAGTAGCGCACATTGTTAAATTGTTTTGTAAGAGAAGGGGGAGAGAAAAACATAGTAGGGGAAAATTTTGTATTTTTGAGCTCTTCTGCATCTGGTTCCATTGGCTAAACAGTGTGCTGTTTTGTAGCATTGACTGAACTTTTATCAAAGTATGTGAAAGTGTATTTATAATTTCAAAGCATTACTTGGGAGGCTTTGGAAGTTTTAGTCACTGTGCATGAACAGACTTGTGGACAGAATGTTAAATGTAAACTTTTTAACACATTCAGCATGGACTGATTAAGACCATAATGCTTAAGGAATGTTTTCCACCTTTAGTGGCTTTGATGACTTGGACCCATTTTTCCACGTATATGAAGCACTTTCTAATTCTGTACATGCCATAAACAAAGGTGACAGACAATCAGTACACACAAGCATCTGTTTTGGGTTGCGCGTATACTTGGTAAGAATAATTATGCTGATGGTGTTTCAAAGTATGTTATTACAGGTTCCTGACTCTGCAGAAGAAGAGAAATGAAATCTGCTCATGGCTGAATATAAGCACTGGATTTGAATACTGAATCCTCAAAACTTATGACATTACATCTAGAATGCCACTTTTAAGTATCTGTATGTCTTGTGTTAGAACTTCATTGCATATGCCTTGTTACTAATTCTGTCTGTTTTGATAGGCTGTTGCCCCCAGAAAGGTTCCATATTAAATATAAGAAAGAAAATACCCAAGCTTATCAGGATTTTTTATTCTACATTTTACTGTTCACAATGATGAAAGTCAATCAATAAGGAGAAATGTAAGGCAGAATGACAGCCCACTTTCCAGAATCTTTGTACTGAATCCAGTGACCCAGTGACACGCTAATTGTACTCTATTAACAAAGTAGTTGATCAGCACTTGACTCCATTTCTTGCCTGCACCAAACTTTGGAGTGAGAACAGAATTTAATTTCATGTACCCCAACATTTTTGAGATGTAAATGTTGGGCACAAAAACGTTGGAACAAAACTAACGAGCTTTGGTTTTAGACCATAACTTTTAAAATAGTTTTAAAAGGAAACAGTGCACCAGTTATGTGATCATGCCTTAGGTATGCTTTTGCAAACCATGTTATCATGTACACATAATACACAAAACAGTTTTCAGTAGACACAACAGAAAAATTATTATAGATAACAAAAAAAGAGATATTTTTATACTAATCACATCTCCTGTTTTAAAAAATGTTACTGTATTTCAGGAACTTGGGTATAATGTGGCCAGTCACAAAGCCAGTTTATATTACCAGAGAAATATTTTTAGAGGGACATAGAAGAAATCAAAACAATTAATGTAGATATATTCATTATTATGAAGCAAAACTTGAGATAAATATTTCCAGCTCAGAAACAGAAGTATTTTGTTACTACTGCTATTATAGTTAAGATTAGAATTTAAAGATCTAAATTTCCAAGGCCAGGCTGTTTTCTAAAACACTAAAAGCCAAGAATTTAGGCCCATAGATACTACTAGGTATCTACTGTTGTTTTATAGAAAATAAGTAAAATTTGTGTTTGGTATTTTTTAATGAGGACTCAAATATAAGCAGTACTGGAAATCTCATGTATGGGACATATTTTATCAAAGGAATTAGTGGCACATAATATTTTAATTTCTAAATCATTTCATGTAAGTATCTGCCGTGGTTTGGGGTTAGGGCAACACCCAGAACCATAACAGATGCTCTCTGTTAACCCCTCCACCCACCCCTAAAAGGGAAAGACAAAGGGAGAGAGACTTATTGATTAGAAAAGAAAACAGCTTTAATACTACCACTAATAATAATAGTAATAATGATAATAGACTATGTACAAATATGTACAGAGTTAGTCCCGAACCCAGCTCCCCCTGATGGCAACACATCACCGTCACCCCCGGCTGGGGAGCAGCCCCCGGGGAGGGGGTCCCAGGCTGGCCTCAGCCACTAAATGGAGACTTGGTCCAGGAGCTGGATTCTGGAACTCAGTTCAGAAACACAGGAGTCAGGATCAAAGGCAGGATGGATGAAGTCCTCCTCGGGTGCCGGCCACTGCAGCAGAAGCAGCCAGCAGCCCAGCAGCAGAAGGCAGAAGAGCAAGAACAGAAGGGGTGGTGTAGGGCTTGTCCCTCCTGATCCTTCAGCTTTTACTGAATATGAGAGATATGGGGTGGAATACCCCACTGGTGAATCTTGAGGTCAGTTATTCTGTCCTCTCCTCCCCACAGGTGCAGGGTACTCTCTGCCCCCCTCCGTGTGGGATCCAAGCTTAGCAGTGGCCTTGGTCTGCACACCAACCCCTGGCAGTAACTCTAAACATGAAGTCTTATCACTGCTAAAGCCAGACAGTTTATGAAAACACTGCTAACTTCAGACAGAGCAGTTAATTAGAAGAGCTTTAGCTAAAAAGTTAAAATAATTGAACAGAACCAGCTCTATTTTACCCCAAACCAGGACAGTGCCATAACCACTTCTAAAAACTGTTAAATAACTGACAGTTGATTTTGAAAAGAGTTTTAAAGGATGTACTATTGTTCAAAAGGACTAAGAAGCCTTTTGTGGACATTCATTCTTAAGTTTAAGTATTTTCAGCAATAACCTCGGGATAAATAAAACCTGCTTTATTCTTTAGGTTATACAAGGATAGTTGAATTGCACAAGATACACTAAATTGTTTATGTTGAAATAAAATGTGCTTTATTATAGTTAAATACAAGATCATAAAGGTGGGAAGAGTTTTGCAGTTATACTTGCAGAATGAAGGACTGTATCCTGGAGAATGCTGGAATTCTGCATCTCTTTTCTGGGGCCTTCTGGTACAATAAAGACATTGACAGACTGGAGTCAGTTCAGCAGAGGGCCATGATGACAGCTAGGATTGGGGTACCGGCTTTGTGACAAGAGATTTTGGGACCAGGCTTTTTGTCATTCCTTTTTGTAAAAGATAGGTTTTTGGTTTTTTCCCAAATTTTATAAAATAAATGAAAAATTAACAGTGCAAATAGAATGTAAGATAAAAATGAAATTGAAGTCTGGAAAAAATCCTTTTGGAGAGCTTTAAATTACAGTTTACTTAGCTTATCAAGAAGTAGATAAAGATTTAGTTTTATTATCATGCATAAATAACTTTGTAGGCAGAAAATACCGGGTACTTAAAGGTTTTTCTTCTCTATTAGAAAATAAGAAAAAAAAAAAAAGCCATGACAGGGCTTTGAGGTACTTGATCATAATGGCAATAATAATATCTGTAATTGCCACCAGTAGGAGGAAAAAAATTCCTTAAGAGTAAGGGTCACATTTTTTAACTGTGAGAACAATGGATTCTAGAAATAAAGGAAATAGTGGAATTTTTATTCTTAATGGCTTTAAATCAGACGTAGATAGATGACATTGTAGCTAGACACAAATTACTGGAGTTGTCAAAGGCATCGGTAGGCTAAATTCTATGGACCTTGTGAGCAATCCAGTTGCTCTTTTTGGCCTTAAATTTTCTGTCCATGTACAAGAGTCTGTTACATTCAGTAAAAAAAACCACTAAGTGACTCAAGGTGCTCTACACCAACCAATTTCATATTGTTCTCTATTTCTGACCTTACCACATTTGCAACTGATAACAGCTAGAGTGCAGTTATGTGAAACCAAGGAAATGGCTTGTCTCCATGACTTTCTTCTTGTTGCCATACAGTGTTGTTACCATATTAAGGGAGCCAATTAGGAAAACACCACCAGGTGCCCTGACTTTAGCATTAACATCAGGTATTCCAGCATAAAGGCTGGCTCTGCTCGCACTGCATGTGGGAAGTTTATCTCTGTAGTGAGTGTGTTGTTTCCAGTTACTGGGAGGGTGGGCTCTGCTGTGGGCAGAGCTCCCAGTGCTGGTGGGACACCAACACAACAGGGAGCAGAGGGAGGATTACATCTGTAACAATGGCACTGGTTTTTTGGCCATCATTATGTGATTGGAATTGGTCACCTGGTTTCTAAGCTTGTTTGCTCCTGCCTTGACTTCATCGTGCACTATGAGTGAATGTATCAATCTCTTTCTTCCTCTGGTGGTTAGCCATCTCGTATCCTCCATGTATAATTTAGAATTGGACAGAAAGATCTGGCCTGTGTGCTGCTTACAGATGTACCTTTCCTATTGGGGTATGCAGTCAGTAAAAGAGATGCTGAAAGTCAGAGCTGACCATGACTCATGGATGTATCTCCATTTTTGTACATACACATTGTGTTTTGTACATGTGCATTATGCATGCAAAATATGTGTACATACGTACTGCATGTGTTATATCTAAAAGTTGATGCCTTCTAAATTATATTTATATAAAATAGTTTGTATACTAATATAATAACTAATAAGAAAAATAAGTCACTGATGTTCTCATTAAATAGCTTCCATAAAATGGAATGTTTTATTTTTTAATGGAATTATTGCCTGTAGATGTTCACTAGTTTGTTGGTTATAGCTCATCTTGTAAGCTTAGTTCTTGAAGATACCAAGTGACTAACTACATTATTGTTATCAGTTTAAGTTCTATTTACGTTAGCTTAGAAAACCTCAGCATGAGCTTAACCAGAGCTAACTGCCTGAAAAATAATTTTAGGGCTAAAGCCCAGGCCACCCCTGAGTCACTGCTGGAGTTCCCTGAGTTTCCAGGTGAAAGCTGGCATAGGCAGGCTCATATTCTCTGTTGATTTGTAGACAACCACTAGATTTCTCCAGCTATATGCTTCATACACTCATTCCTATTGATTTCTGTATGAGGAAATGAAATCAAACCCCAACAAAATCTTCCAGAAATCAACAGAACATCAGCAATAGTAATAAGAAGGTATTTTCTTCAAACACCCATTTTCATCATCCTGTTCTCATCTGAGTTCAGTGCTCTATATTATTCCCCACTATCGTAAGGGAACATTACCCTCCTATTATTCCCACAAAACCCACTTTACATTCACCTCTGTTGAGTCACATGCAATAGACTTTTTCCCTTTCTCAAATAATGCATTTTTTTTCAAGCATTTTGCTGCTGTCCTCAGTCTTTTATCAGCAATAACTTACATTAGTGCATGGTCTATACTGTATCTTTCAGATTGCTAACAAATACACTAAATAATATTGGACCAGATGCTTCTGAGGGAGCAACTCTAATGCTCAAACATGGTCCATGCTGTGTTTAGAGCAAGTTAGATCTTCCTCTTTTACTGGTACTTGGTTCATCTGAAGACAGAAAAGAATCAACTTCAGTACCAGTCACAGTTCTACAGTCTTTGATTACCTACTTATTCTCCGACCTTTTACTTTTACAGCCCTCTTGACCTTGCCCGCTTTCTAATAAATTAAAATAGTGCCTTCCAAGTTAGTTTTGCAAAATCTCCCTCATGATAAACCTCTGCAGAGTGTTATTTTGAAATGAAAATAAGCAGTACCTGTTAGCTGTCCCTCTTACAACAAAAAAGCAGATTCATGTAGCTCAGTTTATTTACACAGTCCATATTTCCCCAGGTACTTTCTGATCATGCTTATGATGAAATTCTTTGAACATTTGTACGTATGCAGACATGCATCTCTGACAAAATGCTTGGGAACGACCTCTGAAAAGTGGGCTCCTTTTGCTGAGGAATAAAAACTGGAATATTTTACTGAAATCATAAAAAAATATCTCTTCCCCTCTTGCTTTTTCAGAAGCATGTTTAACCCACCTGTCAGCTGCCACTGAACATAGTATTGCTACGTGGGGCAATACTTTTTAGTCAAAGAAATGGCAGTGTCCCAGAGTTGACCTATCTTTCCAATTCATCATTGATTATGCAATCACACTTCTCCTGAAATATTGGTAATGTTGAAAATAACTTCTTTTGTTGGTCCATGGCATGTTTCATAATCAAAAAGGATATGGCATATACTGTCCCTGTGGCTACTGTTCCTAAATACAACCCCTATTCCCTGGAATGGGCAGCATCTGAAACAAACAAGTGTCAGTTAATCAGTCAACAGAAATATCAATTTTAATGCATGACCTCCTAAGACAGAGCTACTTGGGATTGCTTATATTCGGTTTGATTAACATATTCGATACAGGGTTGACATTTTCAATGGAGATACAGAATGCGGTAGGCTCCTGAGGCCAAGCCATATCAGACAAAGTGGGAGTAGTAGGTCAACAAAATTCAGTGGAGATTTATAACAGACTATAATTTTTTTTCTTAAAGTATAAAATCTGGGGAAAGCCAGTTTAGAAACAATTGACTTATGATTCAGAGGCTGTAAAAACTGACTGTCAAATACTCAAGTCAAATGAACCCAGGAAAGGTTATCTGTAATGGTAGATGACACTAAAATAATTGTATTTAAGAAGGATGTATATTAATTAATGATGTGATTATTATTAGAACTGAATAGTTATCATCTAATACAACGTCATGTGAGAAGTTTATTTTTATCTTGTATATATAATGTTATTACAATCACTATCTAAAATAAGTTTATACTTATTACCAGCCTTGATTTATGGCATGTGTGGACTAAAGTGGTACCATTTGAAACGCTAAACAATCTATGCACCAGAAGGATAATAATAACATAATGTAGAAATGAGTAGATGAATTTTTTGTCTCCAAGACTAAGTAACAAAAAGTGAGCAAGTCTAAGTTTCAGCTCAGAAACCCTGTTTATCACTTCTAAAATGTACCAGAAATTTTATTTAGTTACAAAAAATAAATGTGTGTGCAAATGCAGATAGCTTACATTCTATTGAAAATTTTCAGACCCTAAAGACTCAGGTTACTTTGTTGTTTTCTATTAAGCATTTTATTATCCCTCACTGAGGTAGAAATAAAAGAGAAGGGAAGACTTTTTAGCGGTTTAAATATGTGTCTTTAATTATTATTCAGAACCAATGCGTGGTCTTTGTTACAGTGCCGAATAAACAATGGTTTGCCATAGTCACATTAAAAAGCTCCATAAAAGTAACTAAGTCAAAATATTTTCTTGACTGTCATCAAGACCCTTTATAAAACAGTAAGGTTAAGCTACCTTTCTTAGCATTCAGTACCAGGTATCAGATTATACATATTCAAGAAATGTAAATTATTTCATGTCATATATTTGGCTGGACCGTGACTGTTTTTGTTCAGCCTATTCTTTATTGTCAGAGCATTTAAAAACAAATAACACTCTACATCTGAGTGTTAAATTCTTCCTCAATTAAAATAAAATTTTCAAAGTACAGAGTAATTTTGAAATTTGCTAGAGCGAAATAGTTTCTGATGTAAAAGAAAATACTGTGAGTAAGAAAACATGAATTTCAATGCTTTAGAGACCTCTTTTTGCTTCAAGGAAACAAAATGAACAACAAAAATCCACTGCAGAATATTTTATTTACTGCTTAACAAGAAAAGATAGATTGACTCCTTTCTATAGTTTCTCAACTCGAAGTGCTTGTGCTTTGGGTCAACTTCAATAAAACAGAGGAACACCTGACTTTTTAAAATCCCTCTCCTCTCCGTCTCTCTCTTTCCTCTCCCCAAAACATCTATCCAAGATGTCAATTTCTTTAGAATAAGGACGGTGAAGAAAATATAGTCATATTTGCAAAATGTAGTGGTCTTACTCAAAATCCAATGCAATTGCTCTGGAAAAACTCACATTTGTGCTCAAAGACATTGATTTGTATCATAATATATTTAAAAAAAATGAGAAAAGTTATAAGACCCTAGTGTACTCTGCAGTTGCAGTATATTTTAAATGCACCCAAACTCTCTTTAGAGTAACTTGCAGAAGTAATCAGAGTGGTTTGGCAGCAGCAGCACAAAGCACAAAGCACCCTGAAAAATCTTTGATGAAACTGAAAATTTTTTTTTAATGTCCAGCTTATTGTCCATCTAGGTGATTTAGCTCATTTAAAAGTGACTCACACATGCCTGCACTAGTCTGCATCCTAGATATTAACTTTTGACTACTGTACAGGAAAGTTCTTGGGTACTAAGAATAAGCAGTACAGACTTAACATAATTTTATTGTGCAACTACTGTCTTCAAGAACAGGTTTGCTGAAAAAAGATTAGTTTTTATTTGGTATTCAAAACCAGTGAACACAGAACTAATTGCTGAATGACTGAGCAAGATATATAGAAAATGGAGAAGCATTTTGACTAAGAAAATTTCATGGATTTGAGTAGTCTATAGAGGCACATAAATGCAAGTGAAATATAATCAAACAAAACTATGAAAAGTTGATGAAAATTTGAATCAGGTTGTAATGACTCATTCTAGAACTGTAAAAATAGCTATATATTTGCCAATAAGAATAACTGAAGAGGGATTTAATGGCTTAAATTGAGGTTTAAAATTTTCTTTAGTGCCCAAGTCTACTCCAGTAGAGGAGATGATAGCCTCAGCTGATTCAGCTCTCGAAAATTTACCAAAGTATCAGGAAGGTTTAATCACACTGCAGGCAATGAGAATAACTCTCAGATGACACAATATAATCTGAAGCAAAGTTAAATGTTATTAAGAAGCTAGTCCTCAATAAACTTAAAAGTTAAAGCACAGATTAATCATAGACACTGTGGTATTTTTTTAATAATGTGCCAGCTGGTAAAAGTGTCAGTAGAAACATCAACAGTGTTGCAAATGTTAAAACATCTGACTAGGATTCAAAACTAACTTCACAGAAAACAGCATTTGTTATTATTAAAGATTAATCTATTGTAGCAGGAGATAAACTAAATGTCTATTAGCTAGCCCACCATTCCAAAACTGCAGTACAGTATCAGTGCTATGAGTTAAGAAAGACTGTATAGTAGGTAAACACTGATAGTGGGTAGAAGTGACTTGAATAAAATTTCTGTTGGGCTGTTGATGTGAGTAGGATTCTTTTGACTGACTTGATCAGACTTTGAAACATATCCAGAATTATGGAACATGAAGCTTCTGTTACGTTAAATACAGTTATGATTATAATGTACAGGTCCTCTTACCTGACTTTGCACCCCTTAAAATTAAATGTTTTTTCTTTGTTTAAAATAGTATTTTTTGCTTCCTCAAAATTCAGCAGGGCTGGATAGACATATTTAGAATGCAGTTCATCCCATCCTAAGGGAATTGCAATTGACCACAGACTACATATACATTAATGTGTTGGCACAGATTGGTATTGAAGTTTTGAAAGAAGTCCCCTCACTCATCTCTGCTTCCCATGCACTAGCTCAGCTTGCAGAGCATTTTCATCAGCAAAGCCTTAATTGTTGCCTGAGGGGTCTAAATGAGATGCTCCAGTGTGGGCCCACAGGAAGTTGCTCCTCCTCCTGGGAGCAAAGGGTCTAGACCAATGACTCATCTTTTCAATAGGTTCAAAGTATGTGTGTTGCACAGGCACAATCCATGGAGATACGCTCAAGTCTAAATTTAATCTGAAAAAGAATCTCTAAATCACATATAGCTTAAGCATATGGGCCTGTGCATCAAGTGCTTTGATCCACTGCTGTGCCAAATTTATTCCTAGTAGAGACATCACTATGTAAGAATAGTTGAGATGTAGTTAGCTAGCTAGATGAAATACAGCTCATGTGAGATGAACTGGTATAAAACTGATCTATAACGAAAAAAGTCTTGTTAAAAACATTAATTCTAATCTCCAGCTTCAGTGTAATGTTGGGAAAGGGGTAGGTTTACTGTAACAGACCACATTTGCAATGTTGCATGTATGAGCACTGTGAAAGAAAAAAAATAAATGTAGCCCTGTTGTCCAATATATTTCATATTTGAAAGAGGTGAGTTAGTCCACCTTTGAGATTTAAAAAGATGGAACAAAGCATGCTGCCTATGCTAAATGTTCTTCCCCTCATTCCAGTATTTCATAGTTCTTAGAAGCTGAAAGCATTTCTGTCATGTTTAAATTTATGTTGGCTTTAAGAAGTGCTTATCATGTAGTATTATAGTTTTATTAAAAATTATTATCATTATAGTCTTATAGTTTTCTTGATATCCTGTGGAAAATAAGATACAAGGTTTATTATAAATTCAAAAGAAATTGCTCTCAGCTTTTAAATGAAACTGTTAGATTTTCAGTTTTTACCTTACAGCCATATTTTTGCTTACTAAATCCTGTGTAGCAGCTCTTACTATCTAGACAGACACAAGGTTGCTTTTGGTTGAGGCTGATTTATTTGACCTACCTCATTCAAAGGAGGAGTCAGAAAGGTTAGAAAACACTTTAATAAATTCATTAATAAATTTTTCTAGAACACAAAATTATGTGATAAAAAAGATTAAACCAGTTCTGGTTTAAATGGTATCTTTAGTCACAGAAATCACAGAATTCATAGAATCAGTAGACTACATCCAACTAAAATACTAAGATACATATTTGGAAATGTGTGTGTATTCACAGAAGCAGGGTATATTCCTGTAATATAAATTTTTTCACTCTTTAAACACATTTTAAAGGTCTTTTTAAAAAGAAATATGTATTTTTAGATCCTCAGAATGCTTACATTTCAACGTTTTAAATTTAATCTTGTTTAGGATAACTTTTCTTGCACCCATCTATCTTATACAGCCAAAGAAATTCAAAACCGGAAAAAAAATTGATCACCTACATCTACTCTCAACTTTTTTTTTTTTTCTTTTCTTTTTTCAGCATGCTCTTCAGGTATTTGTTCAGATTTAGTTTAAACATTTCAATCAAAGATGATTCTTTATCTTTAAATGACAATCTAATAACTATAATCACTATTACCCTGTTTGAGTAAAGCTGTTCACTATGTACCTAATTTTAAGCATTCAAAATTGTCATTGACTTCAGTCAGACTGCTAAACTTAACATTATGCCCGTATTGAAATGCCTTGTCAACTCAGGCTGCTACCATGATAAAAAACCTTGTCAGATCAGACAAAAAAAAAATAGATCCTGACCTACATCATTTAAATGCATATTAAAATTGACAATAGTCTCTCCTGAAAGTATCATGCACCATGACCAATAGTTTCTAAATGTTTGTTGATGTGCAGACACAGTAAAAATATCAGTGTCAAGCTTAAGTGAAAATTGTTACTGATTATTATAGTTAAACCTCCTGATTATTATAGTTAAGCTAAGGCTAAGGTTCAAACTCAGCATTTCAAATGGGCTCAATGCATAATTAATTTGATTTTTAAACAGAGGTAGGGTACAATCATAAAATTCTTTCATCCACTAAACCTGAAATATGCAATCAAATTGTATGTATGTTGCTAGTATTCTTAGGGATCTATAGCAATCTAGTAAGAAACCATGCCAACGGATTGAAATGATAAAAAAGAATATTTAGGGTGCATAATGAAAGCAGGAATAAGTAGATCAAGGATTAAAGGAATATTTTATTACATTTCTAGTACTCCCAATTAGTGAAAACAGTCTTTATGACTTATAGATTCATAAGGAAAAAAATTCCCAAGTTCTGTTTTTACTATCTTAAAGATCACATTTATGTATATTTGTTGTAGATGTCTATATTTCTAGTGTCATCTGAAAGTCCTCAACTTTATGTAGGTTTCTGTTCCTGTAAAAGGTAAGCTAATATTCACCCAACCTAAGCGATCATTCCTTTAAAATTTAAAGGTCTGAGTTGGACTGGTGACTGAAATGTGGCCTTTGTAGTCAAAGGTTTTTACAATGCAATTTCCTTAAAAAAAAAAAAAAAAAAAAAAGAGAAAAGATTTTAAATTATGCACTCTGAGGAATTAAACAGTGCTACTGATGAAGATACGAAGGGTCTCAGTTTGCCATTGATGGCAGTCTGGCCATGCAATAGCAATTCATTCAGCTTGCATTCATTTACTGGTAGCTTGAGTCCAGGGCTTGGCAGAAAATGGAGATGGAAAAAAAGAGTTTTGTGCAATCTGCTTTTGTTAATGGACTTTATCTGGGGGAAATACAATTGTGTAGAGCAGGAAATTCATACAATTATCAGACTATTTTCCAAAAGATTACCTGTTGAGCAAACGTTTTTGTTACAGTTGGTAACACATGGAAAAAGTGATTGGGAAAGATAAAGAGGTTGGATAGAGAATGAGATTGTGGGACATGATAGGAGTAGATGGCAGGGTAGCAGAGAGACAAAGTATTGGAGAAGGCTAGCAGGCCTGCTTGCTCCTGCTCAGCAGTGGAAGTCCATTCTGGCTAATGTGTCTTTCCTTGGTGTTGGATTTCTGGGGTCTTTCTCCTGAGGTCACTTTTTAACAGGGCATCATTTGGAACTGCTTTGAGCGAGGTTAAATGCTATTTACTAAAAATATTGGCAGCTGTTTGACAGGCCTTGCTTTCTAAACTGTACTAGAGCGGCCTGTGCACAGTTCATACTGATCTCAGTTTTATCAAAGAAGTTGAAAGTTAGTCACAACACTGGGATTTATTTTTTTTTTTTTCCCCAGAAATCCTAGAGTTGTTACATCTACTCCAGAAAAAAAGAATCTCTGAGGATATCCCAGTAAAACCTGAGATAGAATATTTGGCTGTTTGGGAACCACACTTTCCTCATTGTCAGTATACTTTGCTGACATTCCCTCAGGGACATTCAAATACATTACAGTGGAAGATATCCCAGATGTAAGCATATAGTCAGTAAACAATGGCATGGGATCTCTCCAGGAGAGAGTCTTCCTGCAGTGGAAGTGCAAGGTCTATCCAGGTGCTAGCAGTAAATAAAATATACTAGATAATCTCATTTATCTGCTGATCCACAAAACGTTCTCACAAAGTAATACATTTTATACTGACTGGATGAAATGTGGATAAATTCTGTTATGCTTTTGAATATATTGTTAGCACATTCTTTTGCCAAAAGAGAGAAAGACTGCTTTGCATTTAGGATAAGGAGAGAAACTGCTTGTGGCTGTTCCTGCAGATGCTCTGCACTGGCGTTATCTGGAAGTTATAATGCTGTGCAACCAAAGTAACTACACAAGTAAGTTATTAACAGAGGGAACCAGTACTCTTCAGAGAGCAACAGATCTGTGAGGGGATCATTATAAAAAGGGAGATAATTTGCATGGAAACAGTGAAGGCAATCATAACATGAATACCAGCAAAGGCCATAAACCAGTCAAGGTGGAAATCATAAACAGAGGAAGATTGTTTATCTAGGAGGGTAAGAAAGTAGTGTTGCAGAAGGTCAAGGTAAGAAATTGAAGGAGAAGAAGCAGATGCAGCTGGGGCTGTTCAGAAGTGCCTGTGCTCGGTCACTGCACCTCAGAGCAGGACAGTATGTTACTTTGATCATATGTCTAAATGCTACAATCAGGAAATGCCTTGAGCATACATCTAACAGAAGTGACATTTTGGCTTGCCATTGCCTTAAAGTCATTGGCCTGGACTCATCTTGCCTAATCTTTAGCAAAGAAAGACATCCAAGATTATGAAAGTGACTTAGATCTTAAATAGGATGAATTGTCTTTTGGAAGGGCCCATTTCCCTCCCTAACTAAAAGGCAGCTGCAAGTAACAAAGCCAGTAACAAAAGAGTTTTGGGTGCTTAAAGGTACATGGGATGAATGTAAATGAAAATATCTACAGCTAGTGCACTTATGTGTAGGGCTAATTGAGTTCAGTTTTGAAAAGTGTTTAGCTTGCATTAATTGAGAATGTCTCAGAGTCTTCAGTGTTAGTCTCACTCCTTGTACATTTGCTGTATCAAAGTCAGCAGAAGGTGATAATCCCTGCTCCTGTCTTGCCAGAAGACGAAGGCTAACTTCATTTCCTGTGGAAAAAGTGACAACTAGCTGCCAGGCCTTCATGTGATGCTGGTCCTCTTGTGCATAGAAATAAACAGATAAATGAATGAGATTACAATTATAATCACAAGGAACTACAGATCAGGGTATGCATGAATACTATAGCAAATGATTTTCTAATGTGAGTGCTTCAGTCACTGTTGGAAACTAGATGGCTAGTGTGCACTTGCAGCCCAGAAAGCCAACCAGATCCTGGGCTGCATCAAGAGAAGTGTGGCCAGCAGGTCGAGGGAGGTGATTCTACCCCTCTACTCTGCTCTGGTGAGACCCCACCTGGAGTACTGCATCCAGTTCTGGAACCCCCATTACAAAAGGGACGTGGACCTGCTGGAGCGTGTCCAGAGAAGGGCCACCAGAATGATCCAAGGGCTGGAGCAGCTCTCCTATGAGGACAGACTGAGAGAGTTGGGGCTGTTCAGTCTGGAGAAGAGAAGGCTCCGAGGGGACCTTATTGTGATACCTTCCAGTATGGTAGGGGGGCCTACGAGAAAGCTGGGGAGGGACTTTTTAGGCTATCGAGTAACGACAGGACTAGGGGGAATGGGGCAAAGCTGGAAGAGGGCAGATTCAGGCTGGATGGGAGGAAGAAGTTCTTCACCATGAGAGTGGTGAGACCCTGGAATGGGTTGCCCAGGGAGGGGGTTGAGGCCCCATCCCTGGGGGTCTTTAAGGCCAGGCTGGGTGAGGCTCTGGGCAGCCTGATCTAGTGGGAGGTGTCCCTGCTCATGGCAGAGGGGGTGGAACTGGGTGATCCTTGTGGTCCCTTCCAACCCTGACAGATTCTGATCTGTTTTAGCAGAGGACTTTAGAGCCCTAATGGCTCAATGGTTGGACTTGATGATCTTGAAGGTTCCTTCCAACCTAAAGGATTCTATGATTCTATGACTGACCCAATCAGCCTGTTTTTTCTCTTTTGTCCCATAGATATGGTGATCATTCATGGGTTTTCTGCTCATTACTGTTATAGTTCACATTTTATAAAACATTTAGTAGCTTTTGATATTAAAAAAATGGTTAAATCCAAGCTTCAGAAAATAACTTATTTTTACCACAGATCTGCTAAATAAACAAAGCATAAAATTAATTACATTTTAATTAAATTTCTGAAGTTAATCACTGTAGAGAGTCATTGATAATATATCACATGGGGGCCACTAGATAACAGATTACAACACATTGCAATGAAATGGAAGTGTGAGAAGATATAACTTGACTTAATGCTGGCGAAAACAACTTTTCTTAGGTTACTTAAACTCTGGTCATATGCAATCAAATTCTTTACTGTGCCACTGTAGTCACATTACAAAATTTCACTTTGCTGAGCTTTTCTAATGTTTGATAGAACATTAAAAAATATAGAAAATGTACAGCCCTCTAATTTCCAGAGTTTTCATAATCTGTCAGTAGGATATATTTCTTTATCATTATTTTGTATCATTTTGGTCTTTAGATGAGAATTTGGGTGCTTTTGTCAACACTTAATCACTAGTCAAATGTTAGCTGTATATTGAAAAAAGAAGGCAAAAACCTGGTAAATTTAAATGTAGAATGTTTACAGTACAATACAATAAACCAGGGAATAAAACTTTCATTTTTGTCTGTGTATCTTGAAATCTGTGTTCTGCTTTTAGTATATTCTGATCTTCACTCTGTAACTGTTCTTTCTTTCTTGATTGTCTTTATTTCTTCTCTCCAGACACCTATTTTTGCCTCTGTCAGGAACCATGCTAACAATTGCTGTATCACAATGTACTATACAGTTCACTGTTCCTATCATTGTCCAGCTTAACTCCTTCTCTAACTATTCCTCCAGTTTATGGTTGTACTTCACTTTGCTCAGTTTGGTCATATCTCTATTAATTTTTCTATCACTCCTGCTATTATACATTTCAACAATTTCTTTTCCTCATATGTGATATTAAATTCTTGGTTTTCATGCTTTCCTTGCTATGCTGAGATTTGTTTTGAATTCTAAAGAGGCCCCACATAGTGACAAAAATTTTAAATTTAGTTATAGCATAATATGTTAGCCTAAGTTGTCATGTTAACCATGTTAACATCAACAACACAGTGAATTTAAAGATGAACCCTGCTTCTTTCCTTTAGTAATTTAGAGTGGTCATGTTAGGCGATAAAATTAATGCTAAAAGTTCCTGTTCATTTATTAGATTTTCATGATGTTTCCAACAAGGGTGTCTTTTCCTTTGCCATAAATTTTGCAAGTAGGTCAGGTTCTTTGCAGATACTGTTTCCAAGTGGAGCGGGACCTATCACATACCATGACTAATATTGTTCTCTGATATATTTCCTACTTGAAATATTCAGCAAAGAGCTGGTAAGGATGCCAGAGACATTCCTGTCCTTTGTATAAGCTTGCCTTTGAAGCCCAATGTATGCCTTTCATGACCTAACACAATTTATTTCATGAGTTACATTCACATCTTCTTGGCTAAAATTCATCAAATACATTCAGTTAAAATTCATCTCACCTTTGTTTCTGCATATTGAAGGTCTTATCATTTTTAAAACAAATGCAAGACCATTTCAGTTAATGCAGTTGGAGAAAAACAATTGAGGGTATGTTGCTGGAAAGGTCAAGGAGAGTATTTTTTCTGTGCTTACTTGTCCATAATGAGTGATTGCACCAAAGTTTGTAGTTTGACAGAACCATGGAATGTATTTGTGTTTTTAATGAGTAACCTGCCACAAGTATCTTTTTACTATTAAACTGAAGGAGGAACTCCTGTGATTACAGGTAGGTTATTAAATCCTGTCATTTACTTCACAACAAAAATGGGACCACAAATGTATCCATGAATATCAGATACATAAATGCAACGTGCTTATCTGGTATGAAATTGTGTGTACTAATGAACTTAGCTGTTCTCTCTAAGCTGAATTATCAGCTGCTGTTTGA
Source organism: Merops nubicus (assembly GCF_000691845.1). Lineage (NCBI taxonomy): Eukaryota > Metazoa > Chordata > Aves > Coraciiformes > Meropidae > Merops > Merops nubicus. The sequence continues at coordinate 30,082 of NW_008615632.1, read as the reverse complement.
TTTGAAAGATGCTCCTAAGCACCTGAGTACACACAATTGCTGATCTTCCAAGTCATACAGCGTACAGAACATGCCAGCTGTAAAAGAGAAGACTGAACAGTCCACTATTGAGTGCAAAGCAATTATGAGAATACCAAATCAGGTAGACATAAAGTGATTGGCATGTAAACATATAGCATTGACTAAAATGACTGAATGTTGGCACCTACAGCTATTCATTTAAAACTCATCTTTTAGGAATCTTATTCTGTATAGATGCTGCATATGGTGTCTTTGTGGCTTCATTTGTATTACTCAGAGCTTTTGAAAGTCATGTTTCTTTTACTTCTGCAATGAAATACAGACTTTTACATAGAAACCTAATTTGCTGCACTGATTTACTACGAATTTCTAGATGGAAAATCAAGATTTTGATTTTAGATGGTAATTTCTACTGAGTCATACTCATCTGTTCCATTTTAGATGCACATATCTATATAAAATGAGATGTTGGTTTTTTTTTGGTTTTTTTTTTTTTTTTCCTTCACTAAATCAATAACTGGAGATCCATCTCTGGCTGCAAAACTCTTTATAGCAAAGAACTCTGCAGAATCAGAAGGAAGGAATCTGCAGGAAGCTCCATATTTGCGTGAAAATTTAGGCTGCTTATGTTCATGGGTTTTGCTGAAGCTATGTGAAAAAGTAGCTTCTCAGAATGTAACGTGTTTTGTTTTGTTTTTTTTTTCTTTTTTTTTTTTTACTTTTATTGGACAAAAATATGTATCTGTGTTATACAGTCATATCCATCTGCAATATGCTGGAGTTATTATAAAATATGGTCATACTGTCTAAACAGAATAGGTGGGAATCCTGTTAACATAAAAACTGTTTTGAACTACAATGATTTTTGTATTATACAGCACATATACACATATGTACATATTTCTGCAGGTCTACTTCTGTTTATGATAGCAAACCTGTATATTTTCTGTACAAAGGGACCAGTCCAGTCACAGTGTAACCAGTTTTGCCTTTCTAACATTTATACAGAACTTTGTTGAAGGAATGATGTAGAAATTCAAGACTTCCTGGATGCATCACAGGACTTATACATGTGCTCTATCAGTGGTCAGTTGCTGCATGTGTTCTTTTTTCAGTAAACCAACATCCAGAAAGCCCAGAGAAATGTTAAAAGATCTCATGATTTCTAGGTGGGATTTCCAAAAGGAAAAGAACATTTCCAGTGTGGAAAAGAACAACCCATGGGACTTGGAATTCAATTTGAAACAATTAGACATCTCATGTGTTTTGGTTTGTGGGTTCTTCCATTTCACCTTAGTACTGTTTTAGATTTCAGAGCAAGTTCCTCTCTAGACCTAAACTTTCATTCATTTTTGATGGTAAATCCAAAGAACAGGATGAATCAGCTGCCAGATTACTTTGTTACTTCCCATAACAATGTTAGTTACCTCTTGAAAGATCTCTTTTGCTTCTTCAGAATGAAAACATGATAGAATGTTACGAATAATGAAACTGATTAAGTTAAACTGAAAGAAAACTCCTATTAGAGCTTTGAATTAAGACAAATATAGAATATACTCAGAGAATCTAGCTAGCTTGCTAGAAATTGTAACTAAAAAAAAGTATGAGAAGCAGAATTATAAATAAAGATTTATTATTTAATAAAAGAGATACTCAGCATACATAAAAAAAAACAGGTCAAGCTCAAAAAATTTGCTTCTCTTTTTTAGTTTGCTATGTTAGGAACTTAAAGAAATCTCTTCTTAAAACATTTGTGATCATAGTAAGAAAATATAATAAAACCTTCAATTATTTTAAGTAATCCCATTATCTCATTTAATCCTGGGTAAGTAGAATTACAGGGAAATTTCTGGAAATAATTTCTTAAGAAACTTCAGAAAGATTAGTGGATGTAATGTGTTAGATGCTAAAAAAATAAAGAGCTACTGGAAGTTGAAAATTCACGGGTAGATTTTAATGGGAACTGGAGTAGGAGCTGCATGACTCATGCCTGTAGATGACAATTTTAACAGAAGTCAAGAATTTGTCAGGAGAAAATAATCTTTTAAAACACATAAGAGTCAGCTGAATGTTTTGAGTGCCAAGTTTTGGGAATATTTCTTAGTCATCTTCCAATTAAATGAGCCAGTGTATATGTTTTTCAAGTTATAAGGCATATACATTGGCAGAAGGAGTAATGACTGTTAGTTAAAGATATTTATGAAAAGGGAGTTTTAGGAAGTAGGGGATTGAGTTGTGGATGTCTTCATATAATTTTGATAACATCCATAAAATTAGAAAATGGACTTTACTCAGATGACTTTAGCTATATCTTCAATACAATATTTGAACAGTTTTAATTTGAGTCTCTAAAATCTTCACCAAAATGGGAAGATATAGTGTTAATTCCACAAACATTACACTTGTATCTTCAAATATTACGTGGAGAAAATACATTACTTTCATGATGGTATCTGATATGACCTTCAACAGGGATTGTTACCCAGCCCAGTTTCTTTTGGGTCTCCTTTGGGACTAGTTTTAGCTGCTGGTAAAACACACTAATCTGGGGTCAGGGAGAGGGTGGGTTAAGTGAAAGAATAAAATAGTGGAAAGGGGCATTAGAGTCTCTCAGTACTGAAAGAACAGGAAGGTTCAAAGTTTTAGTGAACTCTGTATACATGAAGAATGGAAGAACTCAGCACTAACCCTGTGGTTAGAAACATTTTTCAGGACACAGAATACAAAGCTACCAAGTGAATACACTGTTGAGCAGAGGATGGCTAGCAAAAGGAACTGCTCTAGAATAAAGTTACTCCTTTTTGATAACTTTTCTTTGTAAGTAAGATGATTTTGCCTATTATAATTAATATTATGAGATATTTAGATGCTGATATCAATGCTTAAGCAATTCCTTTCATTTTTCTGTGTCTAATGTTTTTAAATCATACTTACCATTGAACATGCTTATTTAACTGATGGAATATTGATAGACTAGTTTCTTATTGAGCAGTCAAAAAAATGCACAGCTTTTTAACTTTCATGGAACTGTAATGATGTGCAAAGTGTCAAAAAGTTTGCTAGCTTGATATTTGATATAAAAATGAGAACACAGTATGCTATATATTAAGGCTTAAAGCAGGATAGGAAGTGAAGCAGCATGCTTACTACTGCTTTAATAGGTCTTTGAAACCCTGGCAATAGAAGATGGGAGCAGCTGGGGAAAAAAACTATGTTATAATAAGTATAATTCTGAAAGGTTTTCTAATAAATGTAGTTATAAAAGAGTTCTGGGAAACACAGAGATCTGTGAACAAAATAATTTAAAATTATTAGAATCTATGGTTTTAGCATTGAAAGAAGGTACACAAAATTCTAATTTAAAATAGTATCTCAAATATCTAAAGGGAATAAGCATCTTAATATGAGACAAATTCATCTGCTTGCACATTTTTCACACTGGCTATAAAACATAGTGGAAGGACAGCTCAGATACTTCAGAACAATTACTCCTGATTGATCATAGTCTATTGCAGGCAAATGATCCTTATAATCTTTATCATCATCAGGTGAAGGCTTGATAATTAATGTTGCTGTATGGAATACTGTAATGACCTGCTTGCTTTTGCATTAAAACAATATGTTGCTGTTGCCCAAAAGCAGAAGTAGGTAGATACTTACCCTGTTACGCACAATTAGTTTTCTATGTCTGATCTTTGCAGACAGTTGGTGTGCAGGCGGAACATCATACACTTTGGTAGCTTTGTGTTGGTTGGTGGTCTCTTGACGATCTGTGTATGACTAACATGGGAGAGCAAGTTACATCCAAGATAATTTGGAGCATGTGAAATAATTCTGCACTAAAATGTCATTTCCCCCATATGTGTATTTGAAATCAGGGAAGATTATCTTGCTTTATAAAATAAGTACATTACACTGTTTTGAAAAAAAACCCAAACATTTGTTCCCCCTTCCTCTTGTATCTATTTTCCTCCTTTTCAAAGTCATTTGTCCTTGTGATAAGAAATAGATTACAAAAGATTTTTTTTTTTAATTTGTTAGTTTTTTAATGAAGTTAAAACTTCACTGGTGCAAAGAAATAAAACAGCTGTTTCATCATCTCAGTTTGTGAAAAGGGTTTCAGATTTCAGTAACTTATTCAAGTCTGCATCAGATGACTGAGTTTAGATGAGACAATAGAACAAAGAGTGCTGTTTCTGTGGCTACTGACAAGGAAGACCCAGGGCTCATTTTGTCTCTGACACTTAAGGTGAAAAATGCAGAGCTTATTTTCCTTCTTCTGTCTTGCTAAGAACTTGGCTTATCAACTTTATAACACATACAAGGAGTCATTGTCTATGATAACCTTTAGGAGTTGTACAAGAAAGTGCATATGATTGCCCACTGAGCCGTGGAAGTATGAAATTCAATAATTTACAAGTTATAGATTTCTACTTTGCTTACCAGCTTTTATAGACATCAAATACAATGTTTCTGAATGAATTCTTAAAATTAATATCCCATTCTTCCTTAATGTCTCTTCCTTCCTAGACGTGTCCTTTTTCTGGCCAGACTGTCACATCTCAGGGAAAATATGCCCCATGTATTTTTTTTGTCCTTTCACTTTGAGGAGACTTCTGTGAAGTTTAACTTCAACAAAGCTGTCAGAGGAAAGGGCTGTTTATATGAAGAAAAAGAGTGGTTTTTAACAGTTACATAGGATTTAATGGAGTTTAAAACAACAAAGAGAGATTTATAAAAATTTAATAAGAATTCTGTGGAAACCTTTCTAAAAACTTGCAGAACCTGATAAACTGTTGTGTTCTACATTCCCTTGCTTTTAACCATATCTTAGATTCTATTCTGATGTTACACTGAGCTACTAAATGTTCTAAAAATGGTTAGAAAAATGGAGTCAAATAATTACTAGCCAGACTGTGCTGAGTGATTTGTAATCTGAGTTTGGGAAGTTTATTTGTTTTCCTATTACATTATTGTCCTTTGGTGCCATAAAAGTTACTTGAGAAGCAGGAATCAAGTGGCTGTACCTTCTATGCGAGACTGATGGTTTTCCAGTGCAGAAAATAACTGGGGTAGTAAAAGATTTCACAACAGCAGATGATGTCAATAATTGTGGGGGGTGTGGAAAGGACAACAAAGTCTCAAATGTCTTGAAGTATTTTGAAATTATTTGCTATATTTAACTTTCGGGAACCCAACTGACAAACAACTCACAGAATCATAGAATCACCATGGTTGGAGAGGACCTCCAGGGTCATCAAGTCCAGCCTTCCTCCCAACATTTCCCTAACCAATAGGCCATAGCCTCAAGTGCCACATCCACTAGTTTTTTTAACACCTCCAGGGATGATTCCCCCGCGGCCACCCCCTTCCAGTGTCTAACCACTCTCAGTGAAGAAATTGTCCCTAATACATAATCGAAATCTTCCCTGGTGCAACTTGAGGCCCTTTCCCCTTGTCCTGTCATTAGTAATCTGGGAGAAGAGACCAACATCAGCCTCACTACAACCTCCTTTTAAGTAGTTGTAGAGAGCAATGAGGTCTTCTCTCAGTCTTCTCATCTCTAGATTAAACAACCCCAGTTCCCTCATCCAGTCTCCATAAGGCATGTTTTCCAGCCCTCTCAGCAGCCTCCTTTCCTTTCTCTGGACCTGCTCCAGCACCTCCATGTCCTTCTCATCCTGTGGTGCCCAAAACTGGACATAGTACTCAAGGTGCAGTTTCATGGGTGCTGTGTACAGGTGCATGGTCACCTCCCTACTCCTGCTGGTCACACCGTTTCTGATCCAGGCCAGATGCCATTGGCCTTCTTGGCCGCCTGGGCACACTGCTGGCTCATGTTCAGTTGCTATCCACCAACACCTCCAGGTCCTTTTCCACCAGGAAGCTTTCCAGCCACTCCTCCCCAAGCCTGGAGTGTTGCCTGGGGTTGTTGTGACCCAAGTGCAGGACCCAGCACTTGGCTTTGTTAAACCTCATACAACCAACCTCAGCCCATTGCTCCAGCCTGTCAGATCCCTCTGCAGAGCCTTCCCACCCTCAAGCGGATCTACACTCCCACTTAATTGCATGTCATCTGCAGATTTACTGAGGCTGCATTTGATTCCCTCATCCATGTTGTTGATAAAGACCTTAAACAAGGCCGGTCCCAAAACAGAGCCATGAGGGACACTGCTCGTGACTGGATGCCAGCTGGATTTAGCTCCACTCACCACAACTCTCTGGGCTTGGCCATCCAGCAAGTTTTTAACCCAATCAAGAGTCCACCTTGTGTCAGAAATCTTTCTAGTAATCATAACTGTAATTTTTATGGTGTATGATTGAGGGCTGGTGTTTCATACATTTAGTTTTAATAATTAGGGAAAAAAAGACAGAATCACTGTTTTTATAGTGGAAGAAACCTGGAGGATTAGTAAGCATGGTGTAAAATTTCACTTCTGGTACATTCCTCTTGCTTTGTCTTGTACTTCATGGCTTAGAGAGCTTCTTGATTTTTGAATGTGAAAGGAAACATGATACAGACCTATTTCACCCTGAACTTTATATCTTGCCTCCTTTTCTGTGAAGCGGAAAACACAGCTTAAGAACATGTGAGATGCAATGAAATATAGAAAATGAGACTAGTGTACAGCGTAACTTAAATTACATTGTGCAGACTCTGGTAGCTGGTTTTGGGATGTTAATTGATGCTCAGATTCTTGTGGTCTCTGCTGCTATGTGTGTCAGTCTTATTGGATCTCCAGATACAAATCTCTGCATGGACTTAAGAGCCTGCTTTATGTTTAACTTTTCAGCTGGTGGTGAATGATCACTATGCACGTTACAAGATAATTTCCAGCAAGGAGAACTTGCAATGTCTCACGCTAAAGCATGACAAGATAGCCTGGTAAACTGAGAAAAAAAACTCCATGGACATATGCAGACATTTATGTGTTCACTTTGCCTGTGCTCTAAGACGTATGCAAGATACACACCAGAGAGCACCACGTTGACTCTGCTAGCAATGTCAGTAATACTCTGTGACCTTACTGATACACTTCATCTCTCAAAAGTACTGCTAGCAGTAGTTTTTATGGTTTATATTACTCAACAATATGCTATGTCTCTTACAAAGTAGCACATAAAGACAAAGGCCCATGACTTAAATTTGCAATGCATGTTTAATTACTATGAAACTCATAATACATATTTTCATTGAAGCAACAAAAATGTACATAGCTTAGGTACATTCCAGATTTATCAATGAAAGTGGTCTGGTAAAAAAATTTGTGGAAAAATGGAATTAAAAAGATTACAGTTAGGGATTATAACTGTTAGAGAATACAAGGACCAGGAAAGAAACTTTACTGCCATTTTTCTGTGCTCAGACCAGGAAATTTTATTCCATTTCTCAGATTTAAGTGTGTTTTCATCTTACAGTGCAGATGTTAAAGCAGTCTGTGGAAAATTTTCTCTGTGCTTACATGCACTGGCAGAAGTGCCAAACATAAGATATTGAAACCTCTGCACAAATTTACTGTTAAATACTGGGGTCCCAGCTCTGCAGTGGGCTCCTCTACCCAGAAGCAGATCACTACTGTTATAGACTTTAAGGGTCTGTATTTGCTGTGTCTATATACAAGGTTAATATTTTTTTCTGTTTCACACCTTTTGCATTTGTATCTTGCTGAAAATCCTCTTTCTCAAAAATAGCTTTACAAAATCAAGATAAACATTTAAACACCTAGGGAGCAGAGTTTAACACCAACTATTGAAAATAATGGCTAACGTTCAGTTAATTCAAATCTGCTTTAATAGTGTTGGAACATTTTTCATTTTAAAATGTCCTTTAATACTCTAACAAAATTCCAGTAAAAGTTTGCATTTAATAGCATCAAGGGCCAACTTTTATCTTTCCTTTAAAGTTCAATACTGTAAACATTTTATATAAAAGGGATTTGAATAATGCAAGAAATGTTCTATACACAGCATGTTTTCATCTGATTTCTGTTATTTGAGGAGAAAAACAAACTTTCATTTTCTTAGACTAGAATATGCTGCAATGGGCTAAATGCGACTATTTGATTAGTTAGATAAAATATACATTTTTTTTTTTCCTTTAGAAACTCTCACTGCAAATCTTAAAAGGTTACCTTGTTATTTCTAGGTTTAGTCAATCGTAAAATAAATTACCTATATACACACACATGCTGGTTTATCATTCATACACATGCTGCTTTATAAAAGGAGTAGAGAAAAGGTTGCACAAACTGAGGATTCTATATTTCAGATTCAAGAAAAGAATAAAACATGCTGGCTCTTTGAAAATTTAATGTACATCTCCTACCACCTTAATGATGTCTCATGGAGTTAGTCCAAAATGTATAAAATAAAACCTTCAACTTTTTTTTCACTGTCACCTCAAAAATTGTTCCACTAAAGCTTTTAAAATGCTGTATATATGAGCACACACAGAGACATGCATGAATTTAAATAACGTAGATATTATTGTTGTTGTTGTTCTTATTATTCCATTAAATACTCTAGGTATACTGAACTTAACAGAAACATGAATGCTGAACTTGTATATCAGTCTTTCTATACAGCAAACACTATCTCTAGAGAAGGGGCATCCTTGTACTTATGTGAGTAGTTCCAGGGATATTAATAGTGCTAGGAAAAGAAGGGAAGACTGTGTAATTAATTTCATTTCCAGCTGTTGAGGTTTCAGAGTATAATTCTAAGCTCTCTAAGCAAACATATTCCTTTTCTTTACTTCTTTCTGGGCAAACTGATCAGAGGTGCTTTGGGGATTGGCTGCGTGCCCAGATTCCACAAATGCCAAAGTCTCCTGCATGTTGAGTTAATTAAAATTGACTGCTTGTCTTAGGCAGAAGAAACAGGTTAAATTCTGGCTTGTTCTAAAAAATGATTGAATAATTTAGGCAAACAAAATAACATGTTACTAGGCTGGGGAATAAAAATAATGGTTTGCTTTGCCTCGAAAAAAACATCATATTTTTATTTCATTTTCACTTCTACCTCAAAGGCTTTTTCTGTTCTATTTGTTTGTTTGTTTGTTTGTTTTTCTCCTTTACTCCACTGCATTGAATTGTAAATTGCTAGATCCATATATCCCAAGGACAAGAAGACATATATCAAATGAAGGATATGGACAGACTTTACAGACTCAAGTTATAAGAGATAAAAAAAAGTCTAATCTTGCAGGTGTTTAGACATCACAGGTATCTTCCCTTTTGACTGAAGCTTCTCCAGTGCCTAGTGTTACTTTCTCACTTAAGTGCCTACACAGCTCAGCAGCTATCATACTTGCCTAAGAGCAGCCGAGTACCAAAAGTCTCCAAAGTGTATTTACTGTACATTTCCTAAGGACAACTGACTGGCATTCACAGTAGAGTTCTCAATGAACTGAAAATTTATTCAAGATTTATAGCCTTCACACATTCAGGTTCAATAGTATCCACAAGTTAAGGGGTTAAAATCCACACATTCCTGAAGGTTTTTATTTTTAATTTATTTCTAGTGTATACTGTGGACTGATCTTAACAAGGGAAGCACTCCCTACTTCTGCTCCTCTACAAGTGATATAATGTGATTCATAGGATTATACAGAAAGAGGTGAAAGAATAAACTGGTGGGGAGTGAGAAGAGAAACACTAGAAAGTACATTATGCTATAATTCAGAATTTATAGTGTTCATAAATTCTCTCTTTCCTTCAAGATGTTCTTTTATACTCTTTAGTAACCAATCTTCTGGGAAAAAAGATGAGCAGACTTGACAAGAAACCATAATTGACTATTTCCCTGATGAGTGTCTACCCCACAAGGTTACAGAGTCATGTGTTGGGTGTTTCTAATGGATTTTGAATTCTCCTTTCTATAATTGTGAATCTTCAACGAGCAGATAAGGTTTCTGAACAAAAATGGCCTGTAATTTGTTAGAGTATTCTGCAGGGGAAATGTGACATGAGCTTGTTGGTAGATGACATCCTTTCACAGCTTTATTTTAAAAGAAAAGGCTTTAGCTTTTGAAAGGTTCTCTCTCAGGAGAGGGTTCCAGCCTCTAGACGTGAAATGAGCAGAAGTGTTTCCTTGTGTGACTAACTCCCAAGCCTCTCCTTAGTGTTTGCTATTGATTTTATATATGTGACTTCCCAAGCACACTGTCTGTTCCAGTTTGCAGTCTGAGATTTTAGAATCTCTACAGGGATATAACAGATGCCCTCAAATCAATATATATCCTCAAAATATTTTTTATGAGTATTTTTGTTTGTTTGTTTGTTTTCCTAAGAGAGTTTGATTTTGAGGCTTATAGGTCTTGGAAAAGAGACCTGAAAATCATCTGCTCATGTGCAGGGGGTCTGCTTGTACTGAGTGTTGCAAGTGGGACTAACCTGAATGTATCAGGCTCCTGGTACAAGAGAACTACACTTAATACACAGTTGGGCTTTTATGGTGGTTAGATCTCATTGTGCCTCTGCCCCAGTTACTGTACCTCTTGCCAACTCATAACAATTCAAGCAGGGTCAGGTGGTCAGGCAGGGTCCCAGTATGTGTTTTGACAGCCAAGGTGTTATCATAGAGGTGTAATTTTTGTACCAGCTTTGACTCAGATCCAGCTTAGATGGATTTTCTTCCTCTTCATTCCTTAGATTCCATACACAAGTGGTAGTTATCGTCTTGTTGACTTCATTTATTAGTAATGTGATTTCTCAAGTTCCATTTTTGTAAACATCAAGTGGAAAAACATATTTGAAGTGTTACACATGGGAAATATGTTGGCTGCATGCGCCTTTGCTTTAGCTACGTGTTGTCAAGGCACAGGCCTTAGAAGGAGAGCAAGTGTGGTAGACTACAGATATATTCTAGGGTATTGTCAGCATGTACTAGACTAAAATTTCTACATTGCAGGTGTTATAAACAAGTCCAGACAAACACAAGGTAGAGTTCCTCTTGTCTGATGTTCACATCTTTGTGTATACGTGGGATATTTTAGGCCTTCTGGCTTCTTAAAGATAAACTGGAATCTCCTGTGGCTTCTTAATTCACATCTCATACAGATATGCTTCTGGTCTGAATCATTTAACTGGTCCCAGCCAGTCTGGGCATAATAATCTCCCTGAAAGAATGATAGTTTTGAAAATATCCAATTTAGCTGCATAGCTTGGTATCTTTGAATTCAAGCACTACATGAGTCAAACTCTTCACAAACTGATGAAAAAAGATTCTAAAACTATTTTTATATACATATTTTATAGAACATGGTATAGTATCAGACCTGGTTTATGGTTTATGGATAGCAAACTTAAAGAGGGAAAGTTTCAGTTCTGTTTAAACGAGACTTCTTTTCAGAAGGACTGTTTAAACAAAGTTTTCTTTAACAGCTGATAAAAGTAAAATATTTGCTGCTTACCATTTACTTAAAAATACAGCTACACAGTAGGACAAGAAAAAAATCTCTTTCAAGGAGGAAGAAAATTCAGGGCATGGTAAGGCTGAGATGGTATGGTAAGAAAGAGACAAGGAGTAATTTTGGGAGGAGCTTTGGAGTATTTTATGCACACTGTACTGTAGAGATATGGTCTATGAGGGTTCACTCTATTTTTTTAAAAAGAACAATATATGTAAGCTGAGCATTAGACACCACTACTCTCTGGAAGGATGCTGAGGGAGTTGTAAATAAAATTGATACCAGAACACAAGTTAAAAAATACATTATATGTTAAGAAATTTATCATAGAGGATATTAAATTCTAATCAAAGAATAAATCATAGAATCATAGAATGATAGAATGCTTTGAGTCAGAAAGGGCCTCAGAAAGTCATCTAGTCCAACCTCCCTGCAGTAAGCAGGGACATCCCCTAATAGACGAGGTTGCTCAGAGCCCCATCAGGCCTGACCTTGAATGTCTCCAGTGATGGGGCCTCCACCATCTCTCCGAGCAGCCTGTTCCAGTGTTTTACCACCCTCAGAGTAAAGAACTTCCTCCTAATGTCTAGTCTAAATCTACCCTGCTTGAATTTAAAACCATTGCCCCTCATTCAGTCACTATGCATCCTTGTAAACAGTCCTTCCTCAGCTTTTCTGTAGAACCCCTTCAGATACTGGAAGGCTTCAATAAGCTCTCCCCAGAGCCTTCTCTTCTCCAGGGTGAACAACCCCATCTCTCTCAGCCTGTCCTCGTAGAAGTGTTCCAGCCCTCTGATGTTGCTATATAATAAATACTATATGCTGCTGAACAATAAATAGGGAAGATATAAATGTCTTCCTAATTTGGTGGTAAGTCCTATGTGGTTTCAAAACAGAATTGATTTTTTTAATTACTCTAATATTGAAATATTTTATAATTCTTATTTTTAGTATTTTTACAATTCTTACTTACAGTATTCTTTTTTCTTTAAAGTACATTTTTTTTTCTTAAAATAGGTTCATTAAGTGAAAGTCTAAATGTGCCTTTGTAAAATGTGTGTATTCTTCTTAATAGAGGAACCTATATGCAGCATAAATTGAATCCCCAACTTCCTTTCTAACCTATTTTTACACTGTGTTTTCAAATGCCCATGGGATGAAATGTTTCCATTTTGGGGGAATTTTGAATAGAAAGAATAAAAGAGATATATGAGCAAATGTGGTTATGACAAATATTTGTGCAAGTTGTATTCTTCACTATCTTTTAATTGCTAGATTATTGTTTTCCTTTCTCATGAAACTAAGAATGAAATTACCACTTGCATTGCACTGAACAGACTTGCTGAAATCATAAGGAAATCACATTTTAAAGGAAAGAAAGTATGATATTTCTTAAAAATTACAAACTTTTCAGCATTGACAATGAGAAATTTCAGAGATATTTTGTAGAAATATTTTCTTTCTCACCTCTGACTATGTCTGCAACACACAACACTGGCTATTGTCAGCAGAACAAATTTATCCTTCTCTGAAATTGCTCTTGGTAGCTCTTATAAAGCTTGTTTAGAAGGAAGTTGGGTATGTTGTTCAATTGTGAAACACATGCCCATTTTTTGTTTCTTACCATTTACACACTTGATTTTTAAAGCTGTTTTCCTTCATTTAATTAATTGTTTTCCCACTAGATATCTTTTCTCAATAAGCTCAAATGAAAAAAAGAGTTTTTTGAACATTTCTAGAATAGAATTTTGAATTGCTAAGCATTTTTGTAGCCTTTAAATGTAAACCTGTTTCAAGCCTTAAAGAGACAGAAGTCTGAAAGGGATCAGAAGTCAGATGAATTGTAATACAATAAAAAATGAAACTAAATAAGGAAATTAGCTTAATCTATCTAAAATTAAATGTTTAGTAATGTAATATCAATTTAAAAAATATTCTAAATCACTAATTTTCTTCTTTATACTTAGTTTTGTGTTACTTAGAATCACTAAATGAAAGATAAATAAAAGTAACAGAAAGACGTCTAATATGGATATCAGTTACAACAACAAGAAGAACAAAACGAATAAGTCTAATATGTCTGGAGAATTTGATTCTTCAACAAATTCTGTTTACAATGTTCAGAGTGATACTGTCTCTACTAAAGACCACATGTAAGTTGCTGATCAAGTTTTTCCAAAATGTTTAAAGAACCATAAATCAGGAATGGTTTGAAAGTGAGGAGATTATTCAAGCTAACTGTTGTATGAAGCCTGGCACAGGAACAAGGTAGTTACCACAGCTTTGAGATAAAAATCATTACTCAAAAGAAGAATTTAATCTATTCTTTAAAAAAAAAATAAATTGTTTAATTTTCAAATTCTGTTTTCTTATAGAGTTAACAAAACTGCTAACACATTGAAAGTAACATGATGAAAACAAGATGTGCACCATCTCTTAAAGACTATTTCTTCTTTTCTAATACAGCTTAGTACACAAACCCACTATTCTCTTTTCACACGCGTTTTTCAGAAACTCTCTGCTGCAGTTGTAACTGTACTCTACTATTCATTGTTATATATCTATGTGGAATTTAATAGATACTACAATAGACAAAATAATTTAAAAGCAAATGAGGACACATCACAGTTGTGTTTCATAAAGCTTTTGAGCTCAGATTCAGTGGCTCCACTCCTACTGTCTGAGTCACATTATCCAAATCGCTTTTATAAAAAAAAAGAAAAAATAAATAATGGTCTAAATGACAAAAGGGTCTGGAATTTGCATTCTGTTCTGTTTTGAGGAGTTTGTGTTACTTTCAAATATGTATGACTTTTAGTCTTCACGATTGCGTGTTCTTTGTTTATGTGTTGCTGGTAGAACATGCAGGGCTCTAGCTATCAGCCTATGTGTTTTAAAGGTCAGATTATAAGTTTTGAAAGATGAAGAAGGAAACAGGTAAATGATTCCTTGATTTGCATAATCTTAAAAGGTGGGTAGAAGCATTACAACATACAATGTGTCATCAAAATGCTTAGCCTTGTAATCATTGGATCATTGAATCTCTGTACAGTTGGCTTCAAATGCAGATTTCAGTGTGATCTACAAAGCAAGACATCTTTGAAATATCTAGTCTTTTTTGCCTTAGTTTAATTTATTTTTTAACAGAAGTAGAGACATCTTATTCACACTTCAGAAATATCCTTGATGTTCAAACAAAAAAAAATACATCTTTGTTTTTAAAGTCAGCTCAGCGTATGAGGTACATATATCTGCTAGGGACATATATAAGAAAAAAAGAGATCAGCAGAACGTTCTTCATTTTCCCTTCTTTTATTATCACAGCAGAAATTGCAATGTATTAGACTCAGCTTTTACCCTCCTTGAATTCTATCTGGTAAGGTGGTTTCCTGTCCTGCCTAGATGTTCACTCTAGTCCTGTATTTGAGACATTTACAACAGTCTGAGGACAGTGTTTTTTATTTGAGTGCTTATATGTATTTCTGTGTGAGGTTTTTGTTAAAAGAAGTAATAGAAGGTTTCTTCTGAAAGACATTCAGAGAAAAAGTGGGAAAGGATGCCATAAAAAAAAAAAAAAAAAGTGTAAAGTAAAGCCTAACCATGTCAGTATACCTTCAGTGTGGCCTGATAATAATTCTTAAAGGCAAATTTTATGCAGCCACATCTCACTTTTCCTTCTCCACTCACCTTCCACACTGGTCAGAAAGTCTGTAAGATAAAAAAATCTTAACATCAGAAATGTAATTCAGCTGCCAGGAGTTTACTGGTGACCTAAGGAACTTTTGTGCATTGACTCTATCCAGGGTATGTATATTTTTCAAACTGAACACCCTTGGTATCACCTAGCTATTTGTTCCAGCTCACGCTATTCTGTCTGGAGTCATTACTTCAGTCTCACTCCCACTGATACTATTCTCCCCTCTTTCCTTCCTTTCTTTTTCTCTTTTCTCCTATCTGACTGACTTCCCTTCCCTCACTGGGAAAGGATCTTCCTTTAACAAAAATCCCCTTGAAAAAGTTAAAGGCTAGACACAAGTCAAGCAGAAAAATGGAGAACCAGCAGGAAAACTGCAAAACAAGGCACTACTTTCTCTTCTCTTATCAATCTCCTCTACCTGGTCTCCAAAAGACTGCATAATTTTTGAGATGCCTCACAAATTCTCTTGCAACCACACACAATGGGTAAGGGATAAGTAAATTAATTTAGTAACTTCTTCTTTTTAGCAAACAGATCAAGTCCTAGAGGGCATCTGATCTGTGATTATTGTAATAAATTCTTGGCTCTGTGTCCTATCCTCAGGTCACATATAATTCCTATTATGCTTGTTCTTACTCCAGAGGTTAAAATGGAAGCCTGCTACACTAAAATACATAGAACAAGAAATGGTAGCATTTTTCATGTTTTATCTGCTGTCAGTAATTACATCATGTAAAGAAGTTTAGTAGTTTTTCTTTAGCTACTCAGTTTGCTTGGTTCTTTTTCTCTAGTACTGAAAAAGTAGTTTAGGCTAACAACAAAGCTAAAGGGAAAAAAAAAAAAGGATAAGCTTTAATTCTGCTTCTTGCACTTCTTCATGGATTTGAAGTAACTCCATTCAAGTTGAATGAGTGAGAGGGAACAAAGAAAAATCAATCTTTCACTGTATATTTACCAGTAGCAAGTCCCACTTTTTCATATTGTCTTTTACGGTCAGTGACAGAACTAGAGCACACAGATAAAAAGGAGTAAGAAAATCCTGGATCTTTAGTCAATATTATGACAGTGAATGAAGTCAGAAAAATAAAGTGCCTACAGGAAAAAAAAAAAAATCAGTTTTCTCTTCAACGAAAATAATTAACACTAAACAGCAAACTAATGCACTGGCTTCCTAATGAACTGTGGTGCCTACATGCCAAAAAGAATTAAAATAATACTTCAATAACCAGCTGTTATTAGTATATCAAGAAAGGAACTGAAGGATAACATGATGCAGCTTTGAGTTCAGTGAATTAGTATGATGCAGGTGTAATCAAAGTTATATAGAACACCCCACAAAAACCCCATTTTCGCATTGTTGTTGAAGGAGGCAAAAAGCCATTTTCCTTCTATAGGCTTTAAGAGTCTCAGGTGTTCATTACAGCTGCTACTGATTTGTCTCATGATTACCCTTCTTTTTGAGAATGCTTCCTCCTGCTCTTTGTTAGAAGTGCAAATAGAGAAGTTTTATCTTTCCTCTGGGGATCTGCCTTTTACATAGAACAATGTACCATTTACAACAAGGGCTTAAAAAGATTTTCAAGAGGAAATAATAGGATTTCCTAACCTTGTCATAGTGTAAGATGGTGATAAACAGAAATTCTGAGCTGTTGAGTAAGGTGATATTGACTTTGTGTGTTGGCAATCTGGACACTAAGTTTGCGGAACAAAGATGTAGCAGCCTCACAGATAGAAAAAAAGAGTGTAAACATACAAGAGAAATAAATTTTCTTTTTCATAGTAAGCTAATGAATGGCATTGAGTTAGGTCATGCTGTGCTTTCAGCAGGAGAAACGCTGATGGGTAGAATCTGAATGTCATCTGAGAGACTCAGCTTAGAGTCAGCTGCATTCATGATGGTCTTCTTGGGTGACAGTAGGTAAACATTCATCACAGGAAACACTTGTGCCCCTCTCACTTATTTGAGTATTCATTGAGAGGAAAAGCCTCAAACCACCAAACTGGATTTCACAATTATTGTTCATAATCTGATATTCAGAATTACTATGGGCTAGTTGTGCATATGCTTAACAAAATTTTGGAAAAGAGTAAGTGTATCTTTATGAGGTCAGACAAAAGCTTACACAACACAGTGCCCATAGACTTTGGGTCTCAGGGCTCTCAAATGTTGAACGATGCAAGACAAAGCAATTTTTATCAGCAAAATAAGTAGAATGTTTCCTATAGTCCTCTGAGGAAATGGAAAGAGGGCGAGGTGGTGAAAGAGTCAGAGTTAGATACATTAAAATATTTTTTTTAATTTTTTTTTTACATTGTTTAAGAATGCTCTGGGAAGAGTTGAGATGATGTTACAAGGAACAAATATTCTTATAAGCTTTTATGTATTCATATATTAAGGTACTCAAATCAGTTGCATGATTCAAAAATTATCTTAACAGTTTTCTATTTCCAATATTGGTCATACTTCCACCTATTAGAAAATTTCAGCAACTATTAGCACACTTAAATTTATCATCTGTGGCTTGAGGAAAATAACTGATGGACTGGTATAATATCTCCACATTACTGTGACCTCCCATTAAACTGTCTCCAGTTTGAAGAACTCAGCCTAACGTTTGAGAGGATGCTGAGAGATTTCAAGTGCTGCAGCACTGGCTGGCCTCAAAAGTCTTCCTGAGCTGGGAACTGCCAGATCTTCAATCTATTACTGTTCACCAGGCTTACTATAGCAATTGTTTTAATGATGACTGAGAAAACCACTTCTAAACTCTCAGCTGTGGTTACAGAAATTTCTTATCAAAATATTGCCAAATACAATTTTGTTTTCCTCACCTTCATTCTGTTTTTACATCTGTTTCTTCCTATTTTCCCCCAGCTTCATTGTTAGTTAGAAGGCTGTTGTTGAGTGTTATCAATACTGTTTTAAGTTAAATAAAATAAGCAAAGTTCTTACATTAGAAAAAGTGATCCTGTACACTGAAAATATTTGATAGCTCCTTTTTAAACTCTTCCTATGGCATTTATTTTTCCTTCTCAAGGTTATCTTTTGTATATCAAGTTAGTCCGTGATTATGCCATTGCTGAGATAATGCTTTAAAGCTTGAAATGTTCCCTTGGAGCATTTAGTTCAGCTCCTTCCACCACTTAGGTAAACTACACATTTCAAGGACTTTTCCAGTTATTCCTACTTCAGAACTTTCCATGGGTTGTTTTTTTTTCCCTTTTCCCTTTCTTTTTCGCTAAAAATCCTTAATTTTAACAAAATAATTTTCCAGTGTCATTTTTCAGTGTCATATTTTTGTAATATTTTAGTTATAAATACCTAACCATTTTTCTTCACTTGCTCTGTCTTCTTCTGGAACAACTAGAGAAAATTATTTTCCAATTATCCTCATTCTGACAACAGAACTTTCTGTCTTGTCCAACAGCATTTCTTAGGTTTGTTAACACCTTAGCTGTCCTTGCTTATGGCTACCTGTTCAATATAAGAAAGAATACAACCCCATCTTTGATCTGTCCTAAATAAAATAGCATATGTTTACTGTATACACAATAAGCCATGAAGGTATTCACATCTTCTGAATCTCAGTGTTTTCTACTGCTACTTTCCATGACAGATTACCATGGCCATATCAAATTTTCTATGTGGATTTATTGATTAAGAAGAAACTTGCAGGTACCACATAAGTACACTTGTGTTTCATAATATCAGTGGTCCTTTCTCTGTTGCTAATCATCACAATGTCCTTGTAAAACAGTAAAATCATCTCTTTCTTCAGGGATAGAATTGGGGCAAGAAAGCTACTTGCTAGAAACTACAAAGAATAAGCTCTCTCAGATCCAAAATGTTAAAAGATAAAGATTTCCCTAAGCCTTATCTTGATATTAGGGCCTAAATGACCATCTTAATCACTTTCCAGACGTTGACAAGCTGGAGCCCAAAATAAGATAGATTCATCTGAAAATGTAAAACTTATGCTCTGTAATTTATATATATAAATAACTTGCTATAGAAAAGTCAAATTTCAATGTTTTGAATCATCATAAAATCTTGCAGAAATTCCACTATTACATGTGAACTCTTTCTTAAGGGTTTTGAATAAGTTCTTTAAGATAAGCAGGCACTGGGCCTACTTGTAGACTCCAAGAGCCTACATTTTGGAAATCACACCAGGAAAATAAACAAGGTCTTTAAAACTTTTATCTAAAGCTATTCTACTAATTTGAGAAACAAAGCCAGTATTTAATATTTTTAAAAACATCTTACAGATAATTTTAGACAAGGTTTGAGTTTCTATCCAGTGTAAATAATAAAAAGAAAATCAGTCTAAGAAAAGCAATTAAATTGTGAACATTACACGTTACATATGTCTTTCTATACTTTGTTTCTTAAATGAGTGCATATGAGTACATATGAACACGTTTTGTACATGAGTACATATGTCTGTCTTTTATGAGCCAGCAATGTATTGTTGCTGCAAAGAAGATTAATGGTAAGCTAATGGAGGAATGTTGTTAACAGGTTAAAGCAAGCGATCCTCTTCCTCTACTTGGCACTGGGGAGGCAATACCTGCAGGTCTGGGTCCATTTCTGAATTCCTCAGTACAAGATGGACATGGACTTGCTGGAGGGAGTGCAAGGGGCCATCAAGAGAATTAAGGGAGTGGGGCACCTTTCCTATGAGGAAATGCTGAGATAGCTGGGACTATTCAGCCTGGAGGAGACTCTGGGAGGGATCTTATTAATGTATATAAATACCTGAAGGGAATTTGAAAAGAAGAGAGAGCCAAGTTCTTTTCAGTTGTATGCAGTGACAGGGCAAGGGGCAATAGGCACAAAATAAAGCATGGGAGGTTTCCTTCAAATATCAGGAAACACTTTTTTACTCTGAGGGTGACTGAGTGCTGGAATAGATGTCCAGAGAGTCTGTGGAGTTTCCATTCTTGGAGATATTAAAAGACCATCTAGGCATGGTCCTGGGCAACTGGATCTAGGTAGCTCTGCTTGAGCAGGGGAGTTGGGCCAGATGATGTCCTGATGTCCCTTCCAACCTCAGCCCTTCTGTGATTCAGTACATCCAGTACATAAAAATTCAAGACTAGAATTAAAGAGAGGAAATCCATCTGCTATATTACATAAATTGTAAAAGAATATGCTACTAGTGTTGGAGTCATGATCTAGCACTTCTATGGCTTAAACACCTAAGTCCCACTGACTCAGTGCTAGGTTTTGTTTAGGGGATTTCATTCCCTTGAGGACTTCTAAACTTTTTCATTTCTTACATATAGCTATTCTTGCTAAAGTTTCCAGCCTAAATATCATCTGAGTTTCAGACCATTGATAAATGAAAAAAATAATATTTTTTTTCCAATGTAATTAATTTCTCCTTTCCATTTAAATTCAGCAATAACTTATCTAGAAAGAACAGCTCCATGTGGAAAAAAAAACCCTTCCATTTCAGATGTTGTCCTCTCCAGCCTCCAACTGAGATGTTGGTATACTTAATCTACTATGGCTATTAGTTATATCAGATGCCTTGTCCAGATCAGTTAATAACAAAATTGAAATGTTCTGAAAAATGTCTTTTATTTTGGGGTCCATGGCCCTGTAGTCATTGACTAATAGTGAGGTCCTTTCAAGCCTGTGAGGAATCTTTGAGGACTTGTCAATAGGAAAAACAAGCATTAAAAGCATATTTAACTTTTTTGGTTTGGGGAAGTGTACAAGGAGATTTCATCGTATAAAGAAGACACATCAATCTCTTAAGAGCTAAAGTACAGATAAAAGCAGAATCCTGTGTCTAGTACAGTGATAGACACATTGTATCAATAGATACTCAGAGTATAAACTACAACTGATGATATACTGTTAACGTGGATTCCTCCTGAGATTCATTGCTCTGATGCTCTGGGTTTAGTAGGCTGTTTGCTGACCTTGTGTTCTAACTTCAACTAATCTGTGATTCAATGATTTTATGATTGCATGTTCCACATGATTTGCAAGCCATGAAAATAGTTTTGTTAAACAGGAATTATTCCTTGGTGAGTATAATAACGTCCTTATCCAAGGAATGTGAATTGTGTTTATCTTCAATGCAGAAGACATAAGGGAAGGACTGAAAATATTCTCAATTTATTCAATGGAGAATTTCCTTTTTCATTCAGAAGATCAGCTAGCTGATCAGTGTTGGAAGTATGTTCAGGGTTAGACTGCTGGGACACAGTGAGCCACTGTATCACGGTACTGGTCAGAACTGCCACTGATAACATCATAGAATACAATTTAATGTTTCAGAGCTTTAACTGAGCCACGGCCTTCATCTACAGAACATACACATGAGATACAGCTGTGGGAACTACAGTTTTAAAAGCTTATCTGGAGAACTATATTCTGGTAACTAAGAAGAGATCTGAAGTTTATGTTCCTGAAGAGTAAATAAAAGATTTTTTTCTTATTCTGCTGGATTTGTTACTTCTGTTAAATTAATATAAATACACGAATAACAGGATTTGGTTTTATCTCCCCATAAACTATACTTTTTAACAAAGGTGCTGTTGACTGAAGAAAAAGAAAGAAAGTTTACCAAGATCTTGATTGTGATGTAATTTATCTTACCAACATCAATTTACATTGTTACTTAGAAAGTGTACAGGGTTTTTTTTTTGTTTCGTTTTCTATTAATTGGCTTATACTTACATAACCAGCAACATAGCATAATTTTTTACTTTGTCTTGTATCATAAAACTCTCAGCTCACAGTACCACTCAATTACTTACTTAGATGTTACCAGATTTATTGTGTGATGCTGGTTAAATAGGTGAAACAGACAAAGAGCATTTTCAAAACTAAATAAGCCTGATTTATGCAATTATCAAGCATATTATTTCCATTGTTTGCTTAACTCTATACCTATATATAAATATAAAGATGCAAAACTCTTTTGTTTGATAAAAAATAGCTGTTCAATTAATAATTTACATTCTTACAATGTCAAACAAGTATCATAAGATAGAAGACCAGAGCAGCAGTCATTGTTTCTGTATTCATTGCTAAAGCACTTTGCAAAGGATACTCAAAGAAAAAAAATTAATGCACACCCAAAGATATTTTGAGAAATAAATTTGAAAGTGGTCATATTTGCTGAAAATTGATCCAAGAAACTAGAACATTTGTCACATGCTATCTCCTGCCAAGTATTGTTGAATTCTTATCTCAGAAATAAATATGTCATATAAACAACATCTATATTTGTCGGAGTAATACTAGTCTGTTGGGCACATGTACACGCAAACAAAGGATTTAAAATAACATGATGTTAGTCACTGTGCTTACTGTCATTTAAATATTCAATAATATCCAAATTGAAAATTTATGTACTAGAAATGGGCAGTTGGACTTTTGGGTTTTGTTAATTTTTATTATTTCAGTTAATTCTCTGCTGATAACTATCTGAACTTTCCTTATTACTGTTGGAATAATAGCATAGGAAATGTCCTTCCATGGACATTCCAGCCAGAAACACAACTGAAAGCTAAGTAATTCTCTGTCCCAGTGGGCTCCCTCAGCTGCAGAGAAAGACAGGACTGTAACATACCTGAAATCAATCTGCAAGACAGAAAGCCCAAACACTGGGCTTCAGGCATGGAATCAGAAGGAAAGCAGAGGTATGCTGAGCTACAATATACAAGTGAGGACAGGTGTTTTGGTTCCAGTGGTTTCTTTCATGACACATTGTTGGAATAATTCAAAAGAAGTTTCCTAATTTACATACTTCATTCTCTACTGTTTAGAAAACCTAGGGCAGCAGTTTTCACATTTGATTTAGAGATAGCATTTAGGGAGACTAAAACATCTAATCACACTCTGATTATGTAAGCTAGCAATTCTGTCTAAGTAATGAAGCTTCTTATTTTAGGACTGGATGAGCTGGTGCCTCATATGAGGCAAGAACTGTCATTTTCCTATTATTATGGCAACCATGATAGTTCCTAGACAGATGTAGTCTCTTGTATTTAATATGGCTGAGAACTTTGTCTCACAGAGAACACTAAAGTAGGCTTATCCCTCTACATTGATGCTGATTTTCCTGAAATTTCTAGGAACTAAATTTATTTAGTCTTTCCCATGTATAGTTCTACTGGACCATTCAATAGGAAGTTTTTGAAAAACAAGAAAAGCTGAGAGAAGGACAAACCCACACATAAAAATACTCAGCACAAAACTGCATAAACTTTCGTTCCTTGGGAAGCTATACTTAAAAAATGATATAACTGCAGTGCAAATTTCAGTTACATATAAGCAACTTTACTAATTAAAATACCAATCCAGAAACGTTCAAGGATGCCTCCAGCTTATTTCCAAATATGATTTTAATTCTACACGCATTTAGAAAACAAGTTAAACATATGCTTAGTCCATTGAAGTTAATGTTTTCTGTTTTTCTCCTGAAGTTTATGTAGGAGACAGCTACAAGAAGAAAGATGAATCAACTAGTTTGATCATGGTCAGAACAATTAATTAATTAATTATGTCAACTCATTATTTGTGTTCAGTAAGCTAGAGCTGATTTAGTAATAAAAAATCCATTTTTTTTTTTTTTTTCCCAGAAATCCAGCACTGCACTGTCACTGTAAGCTAACTGACTTGGATTCTGGCACATAAAACTTCTTTTGAAATTTTAAATTAGCTCATATAACCAAAAACCCATTCATTTTGATGATGTGCAAGCCAAGCAGAATTCAATTAAATCTTTATATCCTAGGAATTCTTTGTATTTCTTAACTAACAGAAAGAAGTGTATTTATTCATTAGTATACATTTATATATAAATAATTTATATAAACACATTTAAATGTATTTAGGTTCACTTTCTGAAAGTTCACAGTTTACCTCATATCTGCCTCAACATATATTTGTATATACTGTTCTCTGCTTAGGAACATCGTTTAGTGGTGACCTGGCACTGCTGGTTTAGATGTTGGACTTGATGATCTTAAAGATCTTTTCCAACCAAAATGATTCTATGAAGTTAATCTGTCAACCTGTTTCAGTAAGTTTTTAATAGCAGATATTTCTAAGATAGTAAATGCTTAAAGGTTTCTTGAATGTTGGTAGCTTACTCAAAGCAGGAAGATTTCTTTATTTCCTCTGCTGGGGACATATGTGGGGAGAACTCAAACATTACTGTTAAGTGACCATACATGGATGTCTTGTCAGCCAGTGTGTGTCTTCCGGATGGCTCCAATATCTGTTGTCTCTTTGTTGGTGTACAGACCTAAAGAGTAGACAGAGATATGGAAACAGAATGGAAATATCTAACAGGGATCTTGGCCGCCTAGCCCATAAACAGTTCATATATACTGCTTAAGGATACCAGCTCTAAAGTAGAGAGGAGAATAATAAAAAATCTTGCACATACCGCTTGCACCTGTGTAGAGATTTTACTACTTCTGCATTGTTGGAGATCCAAAACATCAGGATAAACTCTATTTAAACATGTATAAATACTGATGATGTCTCTGCAAGTTTTTCAGGATCACTGTTAATCATTGTCATCTTTGCACACCCAGAACTATAGCTCTCCTAAGTTTAACTGAATGTATTTATTTATCTTCCCTTCTGGACTCTTTTTTTTTTTTTACTCCTTTCTTTCTTCTTCTAGGTTAGACATATCTCTATATCTTTATATCAGTGAAATATATGTGTAAACAAACTAGATATGAATAACATAAACAGCTTTTCTCCAACAGTTTTTCTAACATAAGAACTGAATTTATTTCCTGCTCAGTACTTCTCAAAAAGAGCAAACTATCTTCATCTCAGTAGTAATTAGTTTCCTCTGAATCACATCCATATATCGGTATAAAAAAAAGCTTACAATCAAAGCATTGTGCTTACATGTTAATGGATTTCTACATTATTATTCAACATACATTAATCTCATTACAACACTTTCATAAATAGCTCAAATTCTTTAATAACTGTATTTTGACCTAAGTATTCTTTGCCTGTATAGTTACAGCAAAGAGTAAACATATGAAATGGTTAAGTTGTGCCTTTCAAAAAAAAAAACAAACCTAAAACCCAACGAAAAAAAACCCACCAACAAACAAACAGACACTCTATATTTCTTCCAGGGCTTAACTGATACTTGATTTTAAACAGATTTGAGGAAGCTGAAGGACAGAATATGCCCTTGTTTCACATAATGACTAGTGGAATACCAGTCAGTGCTGCTGTTATTAAATTGCAGTTGAATTACAACATGACCAGCTGAGAAAGTGTTTAGATTGGTGAAGGGGAAAAAAAAAAAATAGCATGAAAGCTAAGGAACATAGGAAAACCCCCAACACTGTTGTATTGGAAGGGAGAC
This sequence comes from Merops nubicus, assembly GCF_000691845.1. NCBI lineage: Eukaryota > Metazoa > Chordata > Aves > Coraciiformes > Meropidae > Merops > Merops nubicus. Next base: position 4,581 of record NW_008615632.1, on the reverse strand, counting down.
TGATGTGGTTCTGAAACATCTCTGTAACCTCCATGCTGGATTCGCAGAAGGCTTGTGGGAGGATTTTGTTTGAGGCTTATAATGTAGTATTAGCAAAGAAATGTAAACCTATTCCTAACACTAAATAAAAGCATCAAAAGGAAATAGAACATGATAAATGCCTCAAGATAAAAGCAGTAAGGAGACAGCTAGCCAACAGCTGTGAAAACAGAATTAAAACTTGCATAAATTGGAAATGGTATTCCCCAAACCAAAGCTGAATCCAAATAATAGAGTATGTATAATCTCAACACAGGATTCAAACTGGGTCAACAGGACATTGTGACTAATTCTGTGGATGACTGCCAGCGCATTCAGGCAATTGCAGCCTGTTGACCAGTGTCAAACAGTTCAAGTTTGCTTTCCCCACAGACCTGAATTTTTCAAATAAATATATCTTGGAGTAAATGAGCCAGTAACTACTCAACAACATAGTGTTGAGTGTTAGTTTTGAAGCTTAAGTTAAATCTCATTTAAACATGTTTCAATATGGAATGTGGATGATAAGAGTACTGATTTCAAACATACATGGGATTTGGAAGAATGAGGGAAGGACAAATTCTACACAGGATCAGGACTGATCAAAGAAAATGTAAAAAGATAAAAAAATATGACATAAAGGAGTGTACCAATTCTAGTTGGGGAAATACATTTTAATTGCTTTGCATGATCTAATTAAAGCAGGTGGTTTATCTGCAAAAAAAAAAAAAAATTCTATAGTTGTTCTGTCCTTCTTAATAATTTTTAAATTTACATGTAGTTTAAGCATTTTTTCCTTTTATGTAATTTTTACAGATAATCTTCATCTTCCTTCAGCTATCACTTCATCTTTTCTTATCCATAGAAATTAAATTCCAACTGCAGATATTATTCTGAATTTCTGTCTTCCAGTTGCTTCTCCGAGTGACTACCATATCAACAATTCTGTAAAACAAAGTCTACATCTCAATTAGTAAATAAAACAGGGATAAGACATGGATTTAGTCACTGACTCAAGATTGCCTGTATTGTAACTTTATCTGTTAGCATTTCTTCTGGTATTGGTTTGGCCTATGTCAGCTAATGCTTCTCCAGATACTACGTCAGCATGTTCTGGACAAAACCAGAACCCTTCACACAGGCATGTGTGACTTCCAGTTTTGGAGTCAGCCATCTAGACAGAGATAGTTACCATGAAAGCCACAGTCATCCTTCTGAGAAAAATGTCCAGCCAAACATCAGTTACTGGCACCTCGCCTGCTATTGATGGTGCTGTTGTCTCATGACCCCAATTATTACTTCTGTGTTCTTGATTTTCCCTTTTATTCCCGCCATTTATTCTCTCTCACACTTTTAAGAGGGATATCAAGAGATGCTTCATCTTCTGCCTCTGTATTGCTGTGAAATTGTTCCCTATGAAGTCATCTACCCTATTGTGAAATTGTCTCCTTCTAGCATTTTGTCACTCATAGGTCTCTGTCTGTTAATCTGTCAAACATGTGCCCAGCACCATGTTTCTGTTTCTCAGATGCCTTCTATATCATTTCCTAATGTAATAGTAACAAATTACCAGAATAAGGTAAATTCCTTGTACTTCTTAAACTCACTGTACCTTCTAGATGTTATCAAACATGCATAACTCACAGAAACATTATTCTTCCAAAACTACTTCCACTGTGACTGTAAGAAAAAGGAGAAAGTGATGTCTATGGCACTTTCCATTTTCTTCCCAGCTTATTTCCTCTTGTATGTTTCACTGCTCTATGAGTAATACTTTGAATCTTCTCTGGTTTCTATTTAACTACTATTTATTTTGAAGAAGATTTAATCTATGGATTAAACAGTGTAAAAGGAGTATCCAGTCTTACATGTATTATCCAAGAATGGTCTCACATGAATAATAAATAAGAAAAGTTATATCTTTGAGTCTGAGTGTTTTTGAGGGCAGAGGAGTATTTGCTTAAATCATGATCACCAACATACTGGAAAAGAATTAATTCACCAAATTCCTAGAAGAAATATCCAACCCATATCATCTCTTCTTGCTCAGTTAATACCACTGTATGTATGCCATACAGGTCATGAGTAAGTGCTAATAGTTCATATGATATTACAAATTATAACTTGCCTATGTTCAGAACTGTAGAAAAGTAAAAAAAAAAAAAATAAGTAAATTGTTTTAAGAAGGCTGTTTCCTTACTATACACATCTTAACTGAAAAGTTAGTATTAATGTATTTCGTGAGCAGCAATATTTCATTACCTTTAGAATAAAGAAACTGATAGACAGAATGAGTAGTTTACAGAATGGTACCAGCTGAACCAAGAAACTGAGGACAAATTGTTTTATTTCCTCAGAGATTCCTGGAAGCAATTCTTTTCAACATTAGCTATAGGAATCCAGTTCTTCACCCCACTGTCATTTTAAAAAAAATTTTCTACACATATTGTAAAAAAAAAAAAAAAAAAAAAATCCCTATCGATTAAAAGGAAATTATTTCCAAAGGCAATTGACATGAAAAGTTTAATCTAGTTCTAATGAACAAAATAGTATTCCAGCACGAGAAATATGAAACTCCTTTAAAATCATCCACTACCTGTATAGTGTTTGGTTGTATAAAAATTAATCTTAATTAAAATATGAATTAATAAAAAAAAAAAAACAAACTACTAGGGGGTGTGTATAGATTTTTACCTTTTTTTTTTTTTTCTGGAAAGATATTATTTATTATTTGTATTTAAAACACCTCCAGTGACTGCTTAAGAATGGATCCCTTCCTGTGTAGAAAAAAGATATGCTGTAATCACAAACAACATGCACATTTTTCATCAACATCAATGTACCTTGTAAACCATATTATGTTTTTATTTTACTTTGAGTGTTGAATTATCCAACTATATCCTTTATTTTAAAAGTGAACTATAATTTCTTGCTTTTACTAAGGAATAGACAGGAGGGAAAGAAGCAAATGCTGCCAGTAAGCTGAAAGAACAATTAAATATACTTTAATAAAAAAAAGAAAGAAAAATAGAATCCTAGGAAGGGGAAATCTGGAAGAAAGAGATCTATAATAAGTAAGGTTAGGTCTTGTATGATAATATGGTATATGTTATTATTTTTAAGAGACATGGTGATAAGATTAATGAGAAAAACCTTATTAATATGTATATGAATGTATACATTCATTAATTGGAATACTACAGTAAAATTCTACTTCATTAACTGAAATTTTCAAATAATGTTTCAGTTACTTTGAATTCTCTGTCTTCCTCCAAAAAGCCAGTTGTCCTTAAATTATGACTAATGACATTTGGAGACCATTAAAACTTTAACATTATTCACAAATTATACAGTGTAATCACTTGTGATTATCTTCACTGCGAGACAAACTTTATATGTTATTGTAAATGAGAAGAAGCAGTGAGAGAGAGACTTCTTTGTGCTCCTTAATGTCTGTGGGGGTGCCTACTCAGCATTCCCTTGGCAAAGAGGCCAGGATGACAAAAATTGGTAAGGTGAGGATATGAGTGTACCTGCCAACAGAACATCTAAAACTACCTGAGAGGGAATTATGGAATTCCCCATACTGACATGCTAAATAAGAAAGAGAAGATAAAAGCAGTCAACACCCAGTTTGCCACTGTCAGGAATGACCCCACTGACACTGCAGTCTATACTTCAAACTTACTGAGCATCCTTCCACCAGATGAAGGAGGGGCTGTGCACCTAGCTTCAGGAATGACAGTGTGGGTGCAACAAGTAGTGATCTATGCTTCTGGTGCTCATGTGTGAACTTGAGGTGGGAGCTTTCTGAGGAGAATGTATTTTGTTAGTTTGTAGGGACTGCCATGAGCACACATAAACCTAAAGCACCTACATCTCCAGCAGGTGAGTACAGGAATAGGGGAATCCTCACTCCCATGAAGGGGTGTGCATGTGGCCTCTGAGAGGGAGTGCATATATATGTGTGTGTGACTGTCTTGGAATTTGTTACAGAAGGTGGTTTAGAAATGTCTAGGTGTTTTAAGTGTTTAATATTGTGATTTACCTACCACAAATGCATAGTTCACTGACTACTGGTTAAGTACATGTTATTAATAAATGAACTAACTTCAATTTTGATTGAAAGCTTTGATTTATGGAACAGATTTTTTTCCTGCAATTGTTTCTAGAAGCAATCAATCAATTAATTTAAAAATATGAGTTAACCTTTTGTGACTATGTATGCCCATGCACGGCTACTTGGTGTAACTGAAAGGAAATAACATATAATTTATCTCTATTTTCAAGCAATACTTTTCAAAGCAGTTGAATTATTTTTAGTAAATGAGTTCATAGGCAAGTCTGCGAATATGGCTTTGGTCAGTTCAGTCCATGGTTCATAACTGTATCAGGTCTGGCTGAGCTGATTTTCCCATGGCAGTCCTCCTGGTGCAGTGAGTTTGTGTTGGGAGTTAGAAGGGTGTTGGTAACACTCATGTTGTGACTACCCCTGAGCAGTGCTCGCACAGCACCAAGGCTCTTTCTATAGGGGGCCAGGAGCTTGGGGGGAACGTAATCAGA
>NW_008615631.1:7048-36691 GCF_000691845.1 Merops nubicus | reverse complement strand
GCGCCGCACCAGGAGGCAGCGCCGGGCCGAGGGCGGGGAGCGGGACCCCTCTGCGCAGGGAAGCGGGACCTCCTGGATGTGTCCTGCGGGAAGGGGCGCGGGAGCCTCCGGCGAGGGTTGCGTTTCCCGCTGCCCTCCCCCGCCGCCTCCACCTGCGGTCCCCCCTCTCCAGACAGGTCACACCCCCCCGGCACCCTCTGAGCCGAGTCCGCGCTCAGTCCCAGCGGGTGAGGAGGGGAGCGGGCAGCTCACCCTCACCATGAAGTTGTCAGGGATACAGCTCTTTGGGGCGAGGGTCCCAGAGCCGTCCTGGCACCGGAGGGGGCTTGGCGGGGTCCCGTCTGTCCTGGAGCAGCTCTGCCAGGGCCGCTTTTCAGGTGCGGAGAGGGTATCGACTGCTGCTGCGGGCAAAGCCTGCGGTGCCACCTCCGGGCGTGCCAAACCTGGCAGGCTGAGGGCTGCCCGGGGCCCCACCAGGGATGGGTGTCTGACCGGGGCTTCTTACAGCAGACCCCACCTCAGGGGGTCACCCCACGTACCTCCGGAGGCTACTGCTGGAGCCCCGGGAGCAATTCGAAGGAAGAGCCTCGCGTAGGGAGCCTGCGCTGGCAGGCCTGGCTATGCTTAATTGCTCTTAACCGGGGTTAATTGATGGGAGTTTGGAGTCGGCTGACTGGAGTGAACGTGAGGTGCTGCGGTGGTGAGACTCGGGGCTGTGAGGGCTGGGCAAGCAAGAGGTCAAGTCTACTTTTAAAGAGGGAAGGGGTACAGCATGTATCTTCTTGCATCCTGTTCGAAGCTGCAGGTCCTTAAAGAGAAATATCTCTGGCCGAGTGTAAATTGGCTGGGTATAAAATGAAGATACTGGTGTTTTAATGGAATTGCATAATACACTGAGGAGCGGAATGAGAAACCAGTCACAACCTTTTTGCCTCCTTTTCTCTCTCTTCCCCCTCAGTTTTGTTGTTCAATTTGATCTCGCAGATCATAACCACACTTGGTTTGAAACGCGGTTTTATTCACTCCTGCCGTTCTCATAGACTTTATCAATGACCTGGTTTGGTTGTGCTGGTAGAAATGAGCAAACGTGTTTGGGCTATCAGTATAGCAATGCTTTAAATTGCATCTGCTGAATGTGATTAACTGTGCATTTCCTTTGCATTTAATAGAACAGTTCATTTTAAAAATGCGATACAAGTTCTGGGAAACCTACTTAAAGAATTAACAACTCAAACACAAGTGTAGACAGTGTTGCTCTCGTTTGATGTTAATGTTGTTAATTATTGACCTTTTTTTTCCTTTTGTAAAATCATGTGTATTTGGCTGCACTTATTTGTTGTGTCAAACTGTCTTCTGAGGCTGGGTTTGCCCACAGTTAACTGGAGGTTTGGAAGTGGCAAGTCCTGTGTTACACTCAGCCTTTCTATTCCTGCCTAGACTAATCTTGCTCTATGCAGATCTGTGGAAAAACATCTAAAAATGTGCAATGCACAGGAGAGGAAACAAAAAAATAAAAAAAGGCAGTCAGACTAGAAATCCATCCGCAGTTATTCCTTTGGATATCTACAAACCTACCTGGCTTCTCTCAGCCATGTCTGCAGCCAGAACAGCAAACACTCTTTTTTTCCAAGCCAACTGCAGCAAAACTGTGGAGCAGTTCTCAGTAAGATGCTGAACTGGAGTAAAAAGGGGTACACAGGGTCAGGGCATAGCTGTTCCTGCACATAGCTGCTGCATTTGCTGTAGGACCAGTGGAGATGCTTGCAACACACAGGGCTTTGCTAGGCCTATGCTGGGCGTCACGGTCCCTCGTCCCCTCTCCTCTCATTTACCTGCTACTTTATGGAGGTTTATCTTGGCCTTCACCATCTGTGCAGATTTCATCTTTGTTGAATATCTGTTTGTTATGATATCCATTTGTTAATAATACACTGCGTTCGGTGGATATGCTGCTGCTAAATCTGAGTGGCTTAGCTAAAATTATGACTACTTGTTGTGTAATTGCAAATTAAACTCTCATTCAGGATGTTTAATTTAAATGCATCCATGTTATTTATGCAGCAGTACTTGCTGGTGAAGTGACCTCTAGAGAGCTGATGACAACTGTTAGTATCTTTCATTGTATCATGTTGTTATAGGTGATCATTTTTTATACTGCTTTGAGTGCCCTCCTTGTAAAATTTCAGGCCAAGAGCAATAGGGTGATAATGAAAATTTGCACTGATGAAATTCCTCACACATTTCTTCTGCAGAAGATTAAAAAAAAAGTGGCAAGATTTCCATTTGAATTAACACGTGAATGAGAAAGAAGTTGAAGGAAGTTCTTTTGGCATAGCCTGATACATGTAGCACTTAGAGGGTCTTGCAGCTTCCTGAAACACAGCTGTGAAATTCAAACACCCTCTGCTTTTCTGGTCTTGCCTGCTTTTTTGAAGACTGGTTTCTCCCTCTGACAGTGTCCCCTTGAGCTGGGAGGATGATACCACCTTGAGGAGGTTCAGCAGTGCACCTGCAAAAGGAGCCTGACTTACACCTTGGGAAGTTCAGCGTGTTGTTCATATGTTCTGTGTATCAGAAGGGCAGATGTGCGGAGCAGGAGCATGGGGTGTGGGAAGAGTACAGCAAATGTCTTGAAGCTGAGAAGAAGCCTTCTGCAGTTCAGCATCTTACATTTTTCGATGATACAGATGCTTTTCTGTGTTCCATATCATACTGTGGTTGTTTTGCTGTCACAGAAGCATTACAGTATTATTGCCTTTCTGCAATAGCTTACTGTGGACAGATACTCATTGCCCATGTCTTGCCAGGCTCATTACATTATCTGGAGGATCCTCTGAAATTCTGCAGTGCCCATGTCTGTGGTGACCTGAGTGCTTTCCTGCACTGTTGTCAGCCCAGTAAATGCATTGCCACTGATTTGCTGTTGCCTCTGTAACTGCTCAAATGATATTGAGGGTTCTTTGGGTGAAATGGGAAAAAGAGAAAGGAGTTATGAAGGTGTATCATTATTTTTAGTTTTCATGCTGTTGAAGGTGAGGGCTCTGGCTCTCTGTTTTTCCAGGGCTGGCGAAACCTTGGCTTGTGCTGTGACTTCTCCCTCCTTCCTCAATGCAATCCTGTAGCTCTTTCAGACCAAGGCAGCACAAACGTCTATAAATATACAGATACATCTAGAAACACATTGGTGCAGCCATACACAAAAGCAATGTGGGAAAGAATCACAGAATACAGCAGAAACAATTGTTATGCCAGGTTACAAATTAGTAGGTCTCTTGTGGCTGGGTTATTGCCTGTAGTTGTGGTTCTGCTTCATCTCTCTGCCTTTCCAAACCAGGGACAAAGAGAGGCTGCCTAAGGTAAGGCAGAATATGCTGCAGGATGCTGTGAATGCTCACCTCCAGACCAAGGTGTGGAAGAAATTATCTAGCAGATACCATATAAGGGAAGACAGATGTTCTCTGGCTTGGGACCAACACAAGCTGCGTTTTGTTGGAGGATGGAACTATCACCATGTGTTTTCTTGGTTATATTCTGGGTGACTGTCAGTGGCCATGGTGGGATGCAGATACAAAGCTGGATGTATCCTTGGCGTGACTTGAGGTGTCTGTCCTTTTGCTATGAGCAACTTATTTTTTGGAGTTAGTTTTCTTGCCAGTCCAGAAACTGTGAGATTGTGTCACTGAGAGCTTACAGTTCCAGGAAAGCAAAAGCAAAGCTGTCCTTCAAAGAGAAGAGCACTGCTGCTCTGCAGAAGGACTGCAAGGAGGTTTCTCACCTTGTTCCTGTGATCCTGAGATGCACCCCAGATTTTAGGCTGTGGAAGAAAATTTGATCCCAGATTTCCATTTCCACAGGGCAGAACGTGACACAAGCTGCAATATATGGGCTTGTAATTTCTTTAGGGTTATTCCTCCTTCCTTTTCTCCCATGACATGAAAGTGAAACCTTTTATTAAGTAAGCAGAATTTCGGCTAATTGGTTTTATCTTTTGTACTTCAAGTTGCTAGTCTTAGTTATTAGGCATTTGCACCAGGCATTGTTATTACTGCTTTGAGGGAATGATTTTGTGCTTGTCATAAAAACACTCTAGAATGGTACAAAATGGAGAAAGAAAAGAGTTATTAGATCTTCTGGCACAGTTCTCCATGATGCAAGATTGTTCCCTATGGTATTCTCCAATACTTTGTCCTATCTACTCTTAAATTACCTAGGCTATAGAGATGAATTATGTCTAGACTTCAGAATTTCAACCAGGGAGCAAAGTGAGCTGAATATTTTGGACCCTGAACACTGATATTTTATAAATCAGAAGTCAGCATCAAAATGCAGAAAATAAACCACCCAAATGACAGCAGGTAATCCACTTTCTGGTTTAGTTGTGGCTAGAAATGTGGTCCATTCTAAAGGAGCAAAATGCTGCCAGTTTGGCTAAGCTGGGAGGCTTTTAAATCTTTCCCATGCAGAAGTGGAGCCTCCCAAGACACTTCTGCAACTCTACAGCAAAGAGAGTTTTAACTATGCTGAAATGAGCACTACTTAGCTTATTTAGTCATGATTGTCACCGATTTTTTACATGCCTGGCACTGCAGAGTCTTTGCCTTCAATAATTCAATGGGGACAAGCCAACATGTAGGACAGTTGCTAGTTTTCACTTCGGTATTTTACTGACACGCTGTCTTTCAGATGGAATCACAGATAAGAAAGCCTGTTATTCTGAGGAGCAGTTTTGACTAGCTCAGTGGATCAGAAGATTGACAGAGAGATGATTTTGCAGTCTTGGTGGGAGTCTGCCTCTCTCATGATTTGTTTTGTCTTAAGATGACAGTGAGAAATGCAAAAGTTGCAGAATGAGCAACTGCTCACCAGAATAAATCAGTTCCTGTATCTGTGGGGGGTCTCAGATATGGGGCTGAGCTGGTGCAAGCCTGCCAGCAAAGCAGAGACTCTATGGTAGGTGCAGAGATGCTAGCCCAGCAGCCCCCAGGCTGTTTGGGGAGGCAGCGCTGGCACCAGCACGGCTGTGTCAGCGGAAACTGAAGCAGCAGCCGCTGGTAGAAACAGTGGTAGGGGAAGAGGGCAGGTTAACTGCTTGTTTTTTCTGTAATGGAGGTGGAAACGATCATTAAGTTATTGTTTCTGGGATGAAATCAAGCCAATGCTGCTCACACATGGAAGTCTCCTAAGCAAAGAGACAGTGATGGGAATGATTTTGAGGAGGGGTGAAAACGGGGACAGAAGCCGGTTCAGGTGAAAGGCAGAGATGGTGCAAAAAACCCTGACTGCATGCATGGGCTGGGAAGTTATTTTGGGCTGGGGTGGCTGAAGGAGGTGCAAGGGGTGAGTTTTGGTGTTTGATTCCTCCTGCCTAGGAAAGCAAAAATTTGTGCCTTCATGTAGAACAGCAGAATTACACCCAGAAGTTTCTGCTCAGAACTGCAGTAATCTCCAAGATCATTGCTAGTTGGTTGGGTCAGAAGAGGCATCTGGACAGAAGACACAGATTTCACTTTGCTCTGAAAAGCCCCTGAAGCCAGTGGCAGTTTTGCAGAGGCGAGAGAGCGCTGGTGTTTGGCCTGTTGTTGTTAATAAATACAGAAATACAGATTATGGCTTTTCACTCCTTTTAAATACAAATTGGAGACTATCCTTGCCCCATATTCTGGCTATCCAAAAGCTTCCAGTGATTTAACTGAATTATCTGATGCAGATGTTAGTTTCTGAGACGTGCAAGTACGGGAAGTGAAGGGCATGGGGCTGCTGTCCTTTGATCTACTCACTTAAGCTACTTGTCATTCTGCCTATAACTCACCTGCAATCATTGACTTTTTTCATGGGAAAAGGTAAACACAGTGGACTGATTCCCTGTCCTTATACTGGCATCTTTGTCAGTCTTCATGCCATCTTTCGTGAATTCTTATGGCCAGGGAGGCCAAAAGCAGATGTGCTTATTGACTTGTACTGTTAATCATTGCCATGCTCAAATGGTTTCTGGCAGGATGCTGCATAACTTTCACACACAGCTGCAGGTTTGCAGGTTGCTTTTGTGTCCTGGCTGCATGACCCTCTGCTGTCATGGGTGAAGCTCAGGAACAGGAAAGCCAAACCCATCAGGAAAAAAAAAAAAAAAAAAAAGAAAAGAGAGAGAAGAAAAATAAGAAGTGATAAAACCACAAAGAAGGTTTTTAAATCTGGCTGTTAGTTTCTCAGTCCATTAATGATTTCTAGCACCATAATAAATTGCATGCTATTGCCAACTCTTTTAGACTGGTGTCTAAAAAAATCAGTTATTCACAGAAATTCATGCTGACAGTTGTGAATGCCGGGTCACAGCTCTGTGGTGTGCGTTTAGCAGCCTAATACAGCAAACCAGCTTCAGTTTGCTATTGGGAAGGAAAAAGGACTTGAAGAAGCCAAAACAGGCCAGCCAGGTTGAGCAAATGCAGGCAAGATCTCTAGCATTCAGATTGGTTTTGCTTAACAGGATAGTTGGAAATTCCCCTAGAAAACTAACAAACCTTTATGCATTAGTCTGTTTTAAAACAAGAAAGTTGTTTCAAAGAGAAGGTTGAAAAGTTTCTATATTCTTTACAGATAAGTGATTTGTGCAAATGCAATTTCTGTGCTTTTGGGCCAAAAATGAGCATGTATCCATCAAGTAGCAAGTATTTTGGTCAATCTGAAATTTCATGTTGGGGGTGAATTTTCTAATTCTTGAAGTGATTTTTGGCCAGCTCTGGACCCTTCCCACTTGAGCACTTTTTGGTCATGGTAGTGCTCATCTCATATCCCCCACCACTGGCAGGGATTTCTGTCATCCACAGAGGTTGTGCTCAGTCTGACAAATGTCACACAGAAGGAAGAGGCCACCAGCGGCATCACTGGGGGACATCTGCTCTTATCATGACATTCATTACTCCGAGCGCATTTGCATACTGCTGTACACAAACCAGGCCAAACAGTTGCTGCAGGCTGATAACCTGGAACCGTCACAGAGGGGCCAAACACAAAGCCAGGGTGAACTCCATTTCTCTGGAGTGCTTGGGCTTGTGGTGAGGAGTGGGAGTGTGTCATGGTAGGAGTGACAGCCATGGAAGGATGCTGCCCTCCTTCCAGGGGGACATTGCAGGAAGGCTACGCAAAGGGCAGCTGAGGGTGTGGCTGCACATAGGGACCCTGCAGGGCCCAAGCCGTGGCCTCTGCCCTGTCAAATTGTCTGGTAAAGCATCCTTCGTCCTTCCTCTCTGCCTGTGGCTCCTAACAGACATGTGCTTTCCCTGTGAGAATAGGTTCTTTTGGCTTCTCTGGTGGCTAGCTTTTTAAAGAAATGCTGAATTTCTGTCTATTGCAAATCACAGAATAACTTTGATTGGAAAATACCTTTAAGACCATCGAGCCCAACCATTAACCCTACTCTACCAAGCCCACCTCTAAGCCATATCCCCCAGCAGTACATCTGCATGGCTTTTAAACACATCCAGGGATGGTGACTCCACCACTTCCCTGGGCAGCATGTTCCAAGGTCTAACAACCCTTCCAGTGGAAAAGTTCTTCCTAATGTCCAGTGTAAACCTCCCCCGGAACAGCCTGAGGCCATTTCTTCTTGTTCTATCACTAGTTACTTGTGATAAATTAGACTGTTGAAAACCATGTTATAAACAGATGTCTATTGTTGCCAGGGCATCATATTCAGACTCATTTTGCCACTAGGCATTCAAATAACTTTCTGCCCTTTACCTTTTGCTTCTTGACATTCTTAGTTTAGCTCTGCCCAGCGTTCCTGCTCAGCCATGCAACCCACTGGGGGTCACCAGAAGCACAGATTTGTGTATTGACTGTAGATCCAGAGTTTAATGGACAACATTGCTGCTGGTTTCTCTCTGGTTTAGTTTCCTTATCTGCAAGAAGCAGTAAAATCTGAATCTTGCTCAGTTTACCAAAGATCTGTTAAAACGTTTAGCTTTAGCAACAAAACTTTTATAATTATCAAGTGAAACCAGAAAATGTTGGATTTATTAGTAACTGGCTTTTAGGTTAAATATAAAATTGTTCCACTTAGGGTTTAAAAAAATTGCCTACTCTGCAGAGAAGATGAAGGGTTTTGCAGAGATCCTTAGAGATACTAAACAATTCTGTAGGTGAAGAGCTGCAGAGCTTAAGCTTTTCTGACAGTGAGCCCATTTCTTTGCCCCATTGATAGGATGAGTGCTGATAGGGTATTTGTATTGGAACTGGCCAGACAATGTGGTTTTGGCATTTTTATTCTTTATGTGTTTTAAAGGGAACAAAAACAAGAGAGTGGATTCTGTCAGAGCATCACCTTTCAGACAAAAGGGTCATGTTTTCCAATTTAACTTCCTACACGTGAGCACCTGCAGTCTTCTCCAGACCCCAGAAATGCCCATCATCATCTTGGTGTGAAGGCAGAGACCAGAAATAGCTTTGTCTTATAAGCAGTTTTTGGTTCATCTCTTACATCAGGCTCCTTGTGCAAGTGTGGAGAAGGGCTTGCCAAAGACAGACTGCCAGTAAAACTTGTCTGTTTTCTTCTTGATGCAAGAAGAAATCCATATTAGCAAGGTGCTAAATATTGAATGGTATGCTAAAACCTGGATCCCCAAATCATTTGCCTCCTGTGTTTAACTTGTATTTTGTTTGTGGTGATTGTTTTCTTGCAGTTACTGTGATGATGAAAAATCCTTTGAGCATTGATCCAAGATAAACTCTTATCTCCGCTATGGACAAGGGACGATGTGAATATTTCTGGTCGTCATAGTTTTCACTGGAAAATATGGTCTTGGTAATGGAGACCACGTATTGCTTTGCACCATCTGCAGAAATATTACAGTCAGCTGCACAGGTTTAACAAATGAAAGGTTATTCATGAGCACTGGGGGAAAATGATGGAAGTTGAAAATAGAAACCTACAGACTCAAATGGCCTGACGTTTCATGAAGGACACTTCCACCAGCAAGGATGTGCCTTTCAAAACCTGGCTGAGGACAGAGAGGGATGTGGTGGCAGAGGTAAGGTGCAGAGATGCTCCTAGTCTTTGTTATTCACTGGAGAGGTGGAAAATGGCATAGCAACAGAATCCTGAGATGCAAATTTCAAACTCTGATGGAGCTGAACTGATGGATTAATCTCTGTTTTATGTTTCTCGCATTCCTGATTCTGCTTGACTTTCCCTAAAGATGGAGTGACAGATCCTAGGGTAACACTCACATCTTGATTTGGATTTGAACCTCTCCAGAGACTGCAGATGTAGAGATGCATGGGGGAGGCTAAGGACCATCTGCAGAAGACCGGGGCATTGTGTAACCACTTACTTCTCTTTGCCTTCTTGTAAATACCAATGCTTATTACGCAAGGAGCAACACTCGCAGACTTTGGAGGCAAGCAGAGCAAGGGCTGGATCCCTTGCTGCCTGGTGGGGACAGTGGACCCCCAGAGCGGTGGATTTTGGTTGTATCCTGGTGACTTCACCTGCCCATTGGGTCTAGCTGCTCAAGGACATGATACATTCAGGGTCTCCCTGAAGTGTAGGTGAAAAGGCCTTTAGGGTCTTTTCAAGTTATTCCTCTTAATTTTATTCTCTTTAAGATTTTTGTTGTAGAAACTAGGCCACAAACTGCATTTTTTAAATATGCTTTAGGATGGTAAAGAGGGGAGACCATCAGGAACATGAGCTCCCTTCACTAAACAATCAGTCACAAAAGGAACTGTTGACATCACTTCCAGAAGTAATTTTAAATTTGGAACAGTTTCAATTAAGGCATAAAATTCTGATGCACTCTGTAGTGGAGAGGAGAGTGAAGGAGAGAGATAAAATTACTTACTTTTTTTTTTTTTTTTTTTTTTTTTTTAATATGGAAGTATTAATGAAGTGACAAATAGATGAACATTCCTGATTAGCTTTAGGTTTAATGGATCCTTCCTGTTCTCCAAACTGGCACTATTCTTACCTTTTCGGAAGTATCATAACATATTTTTTCAATTGTGTTGGTAAACAGACTAATAAACCACAGAACCCCCATCTGTTCTTGCTTTATTGGTGACTTCATAAAACACCTCATTTTTCATTCACTTCTTATTTAACTATTCCCATAAAAAGATAAATACTTAGTATAGTCCTTGTTTCTGGATTCAGTAGTAAAATCTACATATAAGAATAACCTGACTTTCATGTAAATTGGAAAAAAACCACCAGTCATGGAGATGGCAGTGTGATGACTGGAACAAATCCTCTCTTAAAAGAGTAACATTCAAGACATGAATAAGAATAGTTCTACAGCAATCCTACACATTTTTTATGTTTGAAATATGAGTGGATTACACATGTTGTTATCAAACCCTAATCTATCACTTGGATGACATGTAGTTTGGATTTTACATGGATTTAAAATGCTTGCAGACCTCTACTGTTTCAGAGTAGGGTTGGGAAGTGTTTAGTACTGACTCTTAAATCTTGCTAGATCTGTTCACTACACTGAGCAGCTCAAAAGCCAGATGAAAATTCTGAGAGACAGAAAAGAAAAAGGATCAGTATCATAGAGAAAGATGGACCTAATTTGTCTGTTTCAGGTTTGAATGTGTGAGATTTTGTGCAAGGGTTTGTTTTGGAAGTGGTAGCCAAGAATTTGCTGCTGATAATTTTGTTACCTTAGCAGGTATGAAAAGATTTGAAGTCTTGCCATTCTTCATCCACCAACGGGCACCTTGATTTGTCAAGGAGCATGCAGTGGTATATATACCACTGTGTATTTTCCCATTTGGATGTAGGAATTGCAGCTTTGTCTGCAGAGTAAGTAACTGGCAGCCCTGCCTGAAGTGAGTGCAGCCATCCCGCACCTCTGATCTCACCAGAGACAGCACTAGTGCCTGCTCCACCTCAGCTGTGTTGATGAGGTGATTTAATGCCTTGCCCATGACTTCTCACCAGCTTCACACCAGCTTTGTCCAGTTGGAGGATGAGGCTCATAGGATCAGATTCCTACTGATGTGCCCCCAGCATCTAACAGTGGCTGATGCTGGGCTTTCCTCACTTACTTGAAAGGCTTGTGTGGGTGAGTGCTTCTGCCCCTCTCATGTTTCAGAGCTGCTTGGCATTTGACACTGTGCTGTTTCATCCTTTTCTTTGGATGCATTTGCTTCTCTGCTCTTCTGTATGCTCACCCTTCCATGCTCCAAGCCAGGAAATGTCCTGCTCTGTCCGATAGCAGCTGCTGCACAAACACTGCTGAGGTTGAACTGAAATTGCAGAAGCACTCCTGATGGAAAATAGCGACACATACACACAGGATACTGAGATGTTTCACTTGTCCTCGGGGTCCCACCTCACCCGTGATGCTGAGCATGGTGAGAAGGAAAGCAACGCTGCTTCCTGAAATGCAACTGGTGAAACTCAACATGGCAGGGAAGTCCCAGCACTCCTTCACACTACAGGATGATTGCATGTTGTTAATTACTTTGTAAACAGTGTGTTGAAAAATCAAGTTTACCTACAGAACAGACAACATTAAAAAAAAATGAGGGAAGTCAGTACGAGCCAGCCTAAGATATCTGCTGTAATAGAGGTGTGAGCAGAGAACTTGTTTGAGTATGCATATGTAAACAGAAAGAAACTCATTTGAAATAACTTTTTCTCTCCTTCCTTCTTTCTTAATTACATGGAAATTCCTTGTCAATGGGAGAATAGCATTTTTGAGAATAGAAATTTTTGAAAAAGCGTTTCTATAAGTGTCTAATGGTGACTTGTGAGAATGATCAGAAATTGGGTTCCCTCTTTCACAATTTTAACGTTAATTTTTAAGTAGAAACCCAGGATGTTTTATAGAGGGTATTTCCATTTGGAAAAGCTGAAATCAGGCAGATTCAAGACCCATGGAAGCTGCGTTTCTTTTTGCAGACTCTGACAGATGTTCTCTGAAGGTCCCTTTAAGTTTCACTGTTTGCAGTTGTCCAGATGGTTCCTCCATGGGACAGACTCGAGGGAACAGCTGCCTGCATGGCTGCTCTTATGGTTTTTGCAGGTCTTGTAATCTTTTGGAGCATGAAGCTCCCCCAGGCAGCAGTGGCCAAGCCTGGCACTGCCCACTGAAAGTAGTCCTTACAGTCATGTGTGTGCATGTGGTTTGTGCCACACTCGGACCTCCAAAACCTCCCTCAGGGGAATAACTTTGTAGGGCCATACCCACATGTTGGAAGGCAAACAGGTCTAAAAGAGCTTTCTAGTATCTCGTCTTGATAGTGACTCTTGAAACGGTTGCAGTAGGTAGAAAAGGTCAAATCATGCCATTGCTGCCATGTGCCCATGTGTTTTTATCAGAAAAGGTTGAAGCAGGTAATTACTTGGTTCCACTAAGCAGTAGGAAGTCTTCATAGCACAATTCCTGGTCGCTGCAGCACAGCTGGGGACCTTGTTCAAGCTCTGCCGCTTCAAGATCCTGGACCTTCCCCCTACCCCCCATTTACTGCTGGATTGGTGTCATGTTTAACACTAATTTCTTAAAAAGCCATGCCAGTGTCTGAATTATCTACTGGGAGGAGAAGCTCCTTCTGGTAGCCGTTTAGTGCTGCAGCACTTCATGTCATTAAGAGCCCAGTCCTGGCAGGATGCATGGCCAGCTCTGCAAGGGAGTGCAGGAACAGTCATGAGAGTATGAATGCCAGGGCCAGGCAGTTTTGCTCACACAAGATGCTTTACTACATCTGCTTTACTTCATATTTCACATCTAGCTGCTTTTCTTTTGCTTTTTGATATAGTGAGCTCTTCCAAGAGTTCTTTTGTGAGGCTGCTGTGGATGTTCAACATTTATGCCTGTGACTTCAGGGACACTAATTTCTAAGGTGTGCTTCTATAGGAAAATAGACTTACAGAAATAATATCAGCAGGTTTATTTTCTACAGGGTTTCTAGAACCTAACGTTCTGTCTCTTTCTGGCATCTGGTTATTCCATCATAGTTTAGTTGCATTAAATAGTCAACAAGAAGCAATGCAAAGGCTTGAGTTACATGTGGATAGGAATAATGAGGTGAAGTCATGGATTGCTCCCTTTCTGCACAAACAACAATTGGCAATCTTGATAACATGCTTTCAGGTAATAATTGATGTGTTTTAGATCATTTTTATATGTATAATGCAATATATTTGATTTTTAGTCTCTATGTTTCACTATGGAAGAAGCACAGGAAACGTTTAATGGACAAGTGTGCATAGGTTGCTCTCCTATCTCTTTTCTTATCAGTAAAACAAATCCACAGCTTGCTCACAGTGAAACCATATGGTAACTCTTTCTGACAAATGGATGTTGCAATACAGATAATCCCGGTTGTGCATGAGAAGAGATCTTTTGATTATTTTGTCTTAATTCTTGCATTACTCTGTTCTTCAGTGCCTGGAAATTATGTATGTGGCTATTTCTGAACCCAGAGGTTTGGATGAATTAAGAATTTATGGAGTATACTACACTTTAGTGTATTCCTTTGAGCATAGTTATTTGTCATATGAAATAAACAAATATATTAGCTATAGCTAATGGCCTTCTTCTGTGTTGGCAGACAGTAGCTGCAGATTCAGGCACTTTTTGAACCCTGAATATCCTCTTAGTGTGAAGTCAAGCTAAGAAATGTGTTTGTATAAATCAGCTCTTGCTTTATATGAAGCTGCAGAAGTAGTTGCAGGAATGTGAAGGTGTCCATCTTTTTGTACCCTGAAGGGATTTGCCCAACTGACAGCTGATGGTCATCTCAGGTCACCACAGCTGATGCCATATGCTGGCATGGTGCGCAGAGGGGAAAAGGTGTTCTGTTGATCATTTTCAATGAGTAAAATGAACAAGCTAGAGTCCTCACAACTTCTGTTTGACTTAAAAGTAAAGCTGCAAAAATATTTCCAGCCCTTGCTTGACAGGAATGTATCAGCAAGTGAGTTTTCTTCTTGAGCCTGGAAGTAGTAGCCAGTATCTGGAAGCATAAGTGGAGCATGAGCCTGGGAGTGGAGAACAACAGTGAGGAGTAGTGGGAACTAGGCACTGGAGACCACGTATCAAGTCTAGGAACGATGCCATGAAGCTTATCAAAACTAAACAACACATTATGAATTTTCATGTTTATTATAAACAGTGAAGAAATGGTGTTAATTTGACAAGTTTTCCTCCTAGCTTTAGGTGCTGGCTGTCAGGCATGAATTTGTGGGGTCTGAGATGCAGATAGTGCAGAATATACATGAGCAATACTTGAGGTTTTTATTAAATTTTACAATTCCAGGTGATAACAGTTACTGCAAACCAAGACCTCAGCAAGATATTTCTTGGATATTTAGAAAAGAAATAGAAATCAAGATGTAAATCTGGTCAGCACAAATGTTTATTCAGTGTTTGTGTTTTACTTCAGGAGGCAATGCAGCCCCAAACATCAGCCTCAGCTGAAACCAAAAATATAAATGCATTGTATTTCAAAATACAACAGTAAAATTATTGTAGTAGATTTAGTCAGATAAACATGCCTGAAGAGTATTCAAAGGATAAGTCTATTGAAATGCATTTCAATAAAAAGCAACAAAGTAAGGACACATTTAATATTTTGACTTTAGTGGGAAGAAATTGTTTTGAAAAGTTCATAGAAGAAGAAGAAATGGTGCTTCTACTCTGGCCAGATGTAAGTACATGAAATGCAGTTAACTTTCAGCTAAGCATCTGTGTAAAGCCAGGTATAGAAGCTTTCAAACGTTTAGTTCTCTAATCAAGATGAGCCCCTGGGATTCCTGCCCCAGCTACATTTGTATGGGAATGATCCTCTGGGGATGGCATAATGCTGTTACAGCCCCACCAGGCAAGGAAATACCCATGCTTTAGTGGGATATTGGCTGTTAGAATTCTTCATAGTGCTCAAGTGAAGAAAAATATTTTAAAATCCATGGCTGAGGAATATTGCTGACAAGATCACTGACATTCAGAGGTCTTAATCACTCAGCAAGTACTGTCATGCGCAGGGGCAGGGCAAGGAAGGGTCAAGAGCACCTGAACCAGCAACAGCTGCACACATTACTCAGGATAGTCAATGCTGAATTAAGTGAAATATGTCCTGAAAGAGAGGATCTGGTGCCAAATGATCTATTCTTTGAAGAGCAAAGGCTGAATAATGAGTCCAGGTAAACCAGCAAGTCTACTGAAAGTGTCTCATGAGGGTTGCTACGGTGGCTAAGCAGATGCACTTTGAATCAAATTTGGCTCTGAATTACTTTCTGAATCTTATGCAGCTAGAAGTGTCACTGACATGAACTCTGTTACGGTATCTAAAAATAGCCGTGAAAGTATAAAATGCAAAAAGGTAGGTATTTTGCAGCTTTTGCAGTGATTTGTCATGGCAGGTCTCTGAGTGATCAAGGTAAAAAGAAAGCTCAGTTGGGAGCGAGGAGGAAGGTTGTCCAGTATGGGATGTTGGAGGGAAAGACAAGACATGAAGGAAAATGACCCTCTAGAAAATATTTGCTCTTTTTGAGGCAAATTGCTGCTATAGTAAGAGACTGAAAGGAAGGTCAAAACAAACAGAAATAATCTACATGGAGTTAAAACAGGCATGTTTTTAAAAGCTAGTCTTCAGTATATATTTACTTAGTAGATTAGACCAGTAATTGTCACTGTGGCTTTTGTTTGGTCTTTTGCTGAGATTTCTTTGGGTTTGTTTTCCAGCAGGCTGAGGTTTTTAAGAGCGTAAATAGAAGATAGGTAGTAAGCCTGTCTGCTGTGGTCTGATCGCAGGATCTTAACATTAATTAATGACCAGGAGCAGCTTTAGTAGTAAAAATAAAATAGATTTGCTATAAACATGTAATTCTGTCAAGATATTCTCAAGGAGACTATTAAACTCTACGTTTCTCTTTGCTTGTAAGTGTGGGAAGCATATTTTCCTGCTCTTAATCTGTTTTTGTGTCGCCATAGTGCTCACAACTCTGGTGTTGCAATTGCAACGGAGTTGACTCTGAGTCTGTTGAAATTGTTTGGAAATCCAGATAGGGAACTTGGGCTCTGATGCAGAAGTAGTGATGGTATTTAGTAAATGTTAAACAAAAATAATTACATAAAACACTTTCTAGATTCTGTCAGTACCCATGTAAAAAACCAGAAGATGTATTTATTGTTACTATCTTTGAAGTATCTCTGGATATTATATGTTGTCTTAATGACCGACCATCAAAACTTATGTTTAAAATGAGTGTGAAACAGGGAACATTGTAACAATAAAACTTATTATATAAAGTCAGTTGCTGACATTAGTTGGCTGAGAGAACAGTTTCACGACTCAACAAACAGCTGTAAGAACAACAAAGAAATAAAGAGAAGCTGAATGAACAAAAATGTACTAAAAATTAATTATATAGTATAAAGCAGAGTTTGTCACTTGAAAATGGAGATAAGTTGGATGTAGTGCTGCATGTTTGTCTCACTGCCCTCTCCCTGTGGCTTTTGAACCCAGTGGCTGGTCCATTTCAACCGTGACTAACTGAGGTGCTCTTGAAAGATAGGTAGGATCATGAAAAGATGCTACCCAGTAGACTGAAATGCTGAAATATGTGATCAATCCATTAGATCTTGGGAAGTTTGCCTGGGGGAAGATGTATTAGGTGTACTCCCACCTTGGATGATGCCAGCCTGCATACTTCATGTGGAGTCCAACGAGACAAGGAATCCATAGGAGACCATGCCACTCACAGAATGACTTGGTTTGTTTGGGTCTTTTTAAATGTTTAATATGTGCTGGCCTAAGCAGATAATATTGCAACACAATATTATGCCCACTTTGCACCAGAGGTCAAGGCAGTGGAGCTGTCGAATGGCACCGAAGGGGTTTGGCTTTGGGCTGGTACTTGGCAGACCAGTCAGTATTGCTCACCCCGATGTCTGGTACTTGTTTTGACCATTAACTTGGACTGATTTACAATCTGATTACAATAAAACTCAACCAGACCTTTGCTTTTGGCTCTGATACCACATTGTCTTGCATTGGATTTGTTCTGCAGGGCAGTGCAGCCGTGTCTTCCCTCCCCAGCTCGGCACACTGCGGATCATTCACGGCAACGGCACGGCTCTGGGGACGGTGATAACGTTCCAGTGCTCTGCCGAGCACCAGCTGGAGGGACCAGCTGTCATCACCTGCATCTGGAAAGAGAACAGTACCCAGTGGACAGCTGGAGTACCCTCCTGCAAGCGTAAGGTTCTTTCCAAACCATTCCCAGTCTCTTTAGGCTGGATTGTGTTTCTTTTTCCTGCCTATCTCTTACAACATTAGGATTAATTCTAGACATCTGTGCAAGGAAAAACACAATGTCATTTTCCGTCAGTGTTGCCCCTGCTGGCCGTAATTGAGCTTCATATGTGTTCTGACATCATTCATTATCATGACACAAAAAAGACTCTGTTGGATTTGTGCCTGATCTCATGTCATTGACTCTGGTAGTGTTGCATTCAGAAGAACTGTGGTTCCAGCTACAAGCTGTACCCTTCTTTAGAAAATGTATAGATAGCAGCACCAACTAATATATTTGCAAACCCTCTAATCTCCTGGCATTCTTTTCTGAGGTTATTTTTGCTGTAAAAGAAACACCATGATATTTTTTTTAAAATTCTAGGTGTAGCCACATGGGAAAGTTACGGCGTTGACAAATTACATTTCAATGGCAACAACATTCATGACCTTTCAAGCTATGTTTCTTCTTATTTATTATAACATTGTTAGAAATCTGACTATAAGTAGGCCCCAGCAAAGTGTGGTACCTCTGAGTTTTGAGAATCTCAGTCTATGTCTCAGACCTTGTATAATCTTAAGTCTCTGATAGATGGATAGCTCTTTTAGACACTTACCACTCTCTCACAAACTCGGCTATTTCTTGAGAGGTTCCATTAAAGAAAAATGAGAGAAATCATAGAATACTTTAGATTGGAAGAGACCTTTAAGATCATCAGGTCCAACCATTAAGCTAACACTACTAAGTCCTCTGCTAAAACAGATCAGATTCTGTCAGGGTTGGAAGGGACCACAAGGATCACCCAGTTCCAACCCCTCTGCCATGAGCAAGGACACCTCACACTAGATCAGGCTGTCTAGAGCCTCATCCAGCCTGGCCTTAAAGACCCCCAGGGATGGGGCCTCAACCACCTCCCTTGGCAACCCATTCCAGGGGCTTTCCACTCTCATGGTAAAGAACTTCTTCCTCACATCCACCCTGAATCTGCCCACTTCCAGCTTTGCCCCATTCCCCTTAGTCCTGTCATTACCCGATATCCTAAAAAATCCCTCCCCAGCTTTCTTGTAGGCCCCCCTAAGATACTGGAAGGCCACAATAAGGTCCCCTCAGAGCCTTCTCTTCTCCAGACTGAACAGCCCCAACTCTCTGTCTGTCCTCGTAGGAGAGCTGCTCCAGCCCTCGGATCAGTCTGGTGGCCCTTCTCTGGACACGCTCCAGCAGGTCCACGTCCCTCTTATAATGGGGGCTCCAGAACTGGATGCAGTGCTCCAGGTGGGGTCTCAACAGAGCAGAGTATACAGAGCTTTGTGTGGAGCTCAGACAAACCATTTGTGATGCTGGTCATCATGGTGTCAGAAGAACTAGATGAGTTTTGAGAGTGAGACATGCTTAGTGCTCCAGATGAGTTGGCAGAGATCTTTATTACTTGTGCCACACCATGTTCCCACTCCTCCTTTGGTCTGGACAATTTATTTTCAGCACTGGATCACTCTGAACACTCAGACCTGCATATACAGTCTCTTCTTCCATCCCACATTCTTCCCCAGACAGGAAGTCCTTTTGTTCACTGCCTGACAAATAGGATATGATTACATGAAAATGCTCTTGTTCTAAAGGGCCTCTTTAAACCATATATCCCTGTCACTGTTTGGTTTTGCACCTTCAGTCCTTATTAACAAATGCTTATAAGAGCCTGCTAGCTCATCTGCATTTGATATGCCCACAGTTGTACTTTTTAGCTACTGCAGCGCTAAAGGCATTGTGTTGAAATGCAGTGGTGAAATAATTGTGAACAATTCATTGGTAGCTTATAAAGAGGAGGTTTATATATAGCTCTAAGCTGAAGCCAAGATACTCCAGTATTTTGATACATACTAACGTGAAAGTCCTCATTTTATTAGCAGAAGGATGAAGCAGGTAGGTTTCAGCATGGCTTAGTGAAAATGTGAAAGATAATTCACGGGTTCATCTTAGAAACATGCTTCTGTGTTTTCTTTGCTGCAGCTATATCAAAATATGAGACTTTTGGGTTTAAGATCGCAGTGATTGCCTCCATCGTGAGCTGTGCCATCATTCTGCTGATGTCCATGGCTTTTTTAACTTGTTGTCTTATCAAGTGTGTGAAGAAAAGTGAAAGGAGAAGGACTCAAAGGTAGGTTGTGAAAAGATGTTTAAAACTGGCATAAGACTGTGCAGCATATGGACAATAGCTTCTGCAATAGCTTCAAAAGACTTGATGCTCACATCGCAGTGAGGTTAATTACTTAAAATCCTTAATTTGTAAGTCAGGCTTTAGGCACAGAAAGACTTGAAATTCAAGAGTATTTAGGCACCTAATGTCTGTTAATACCAGCTGACCTCAGCAGGCCTGGGCAGATCTGGATTTACCCAGGATTATACAGAAGCTGAGTCTTATTTGCTAGGCCAGTCTTTCTCTCCTTGAATTACTTAAGATTGGCTGTATTTTTCTTTTTCTTCTCTCTCTTTCCTTTTTTCCTTGAACATTGCTGGGAAGATTAATCTATCCGTGTTGAAACCATCAAAGCCCCCACCATCTGCAAAGCATGCTTAAAGCTGTCACAGCGCTGTGCTGGAAGGATGTAGGATTTTTGTCTTCTGTCTTGAAGTACCAGTCAGTGGGCAGGATTATAAACAGGCATGGGAAGAAGGAAAATTTACAAATCCAGCCCACTATAAAAATTCATTGCAAAGGGTGGCTGCATGACCACATCTTGTTGTATGCTAAAACCGACTCACTGTTGTTCCTGAGAGCATCCATCCAAAGTCACCAGCTGCAGAAGGCTTTCCATGGGCATCTCTTTTTTGTCTCCCTCCTGTTTTTCCTGCTAGTTGTTCCCACTGCTGCATGTGGCTTAGTGGGGTGGCTGCACCCTGTCCCTCTGATGCCTGCTGTGAAGACACTAAGCTGCATTTCTCATTGATTTTAAGCCTCTTCTTGCTTTAGAGGAGTGTTTGGAGTGCAGCAGGGTAACAGTGGAGTAGAGACAGACTAGGGAGGACATGAGTGAAGGTCTCTCTGCTCCAAGCTGTGTTTTATCTAGAGCTGTGTGGGAACCAGCTTACGGAAGAAATTCTGTCATTTCAAAATCTGATTGTAACTAAAATACAGATTTCTTATTTCCCTTGAAAGGATTTTGTGAGGTGAAAAATCAAGTCCTGGGTGTCATTCATAGTTTCATGTTTTTACTGATAACAGGAAACAAATTTTGAAATGAAAGGGTTGGTTGGCATTTTTGGCGTTGTCACTTTTCTTTTTGATAAGACTATTAATATCAAAGTCCTTGTTCTTAATTTACTTTAAATGAAGTTTTGTCAAACTTAGCCATTCACATGACTTTGACTTTCTCTTTTTCTCTTACAAAAGAAAAGCCCTTCACACCACATGTTTTGACCTGGTTCTGCCATCAGGACATAAAATGATTCCCTTTGCTGGGAGCTTCTCAATTCCCTGCTGCCTTCTCTCTTCCCTTCACTGCCTCCTGAAGGAGGCACTTCAACCTGGCCCATCCACAACTGAGCCACACCCCTGGGGGCTGACCCTGGGGGCACTGTAGACATTGTGTGGCCTCACCCAACTGTCAGAAAGCAACTGAGATGACATAGAAACTGTCCATGTCACACAAGACAGAGTAACCTATCTCTGTATAAAACTTGCCTAACTTGCAACCCATGCTGCAGAGTGCCAGGTGTGGTAGTAGCATGTCTTTTGTTGATGTAGTTGGAAAATGTGGATCAAACTTTGGATGCACAAAGCACTAATCTGAAGAGAAGCTGCAGGCTTGATGCCTTAATACCAAATGAGAATACTTGATAGGAGTTTAGTAAAATAAGTGTCTTTTAGACCATCTCTTAAAGGAAAAGTAGGCTGCACCTGTGGAGTATGGTGTACTTGTGGAGTGGGGAAGATGCCCACATCTTGCCTTAAGCTTTGAAGTCTACCCTACCTTTTTTTTTTTTTTGGCTTTTCTAGTTGGTCTACTAGAAGAGATCACTTCTGACTACAAAGCTGTCTTGCAAGGTCTGATGACCTTTGAACTGCTGTATTGTGTTTTATCCCTGCATTTGAAGGGAAAAAGGACAAAGGCTGCTGAAAATCCTCACACAATTTAGCCTCCTCACAGACCTTGTCCCACTGTGTGAACATAGTTTTCTTTGGTAGGAGCAGTATTACATCCTCAGAGGGCAGAAATTACACCAAATCAGCATCGCCAGCCCTCACAGTTTAATCTCGTCCCATGAGCCAGTGTGAATGTCTGTGATTATGTGAATCTTAGACTTCTAAAAACAAAGGGGAAAAAAAGGTGTGTTTTTTTTTTCTTATTCTTTTTCTTTGCCTCAGAGTTGTGGAGGAAAGCATGAAAAGGACTTTGAGCATTTCCAGAAGGAAATCCCGAAGGCAACCAAATAAGCCCTGCTCTTAAAGGCAACATTACCTGTCTCCTCCATTTTTAAGTCAATTCATCTTTTCAACCTGCCTGTTGATTTTTGAACCCATAGGAGTGGCAGTGCTTGCAAAAAATTCATGGTTTTGTTGTTGTGTGGTGGATTTTTTGTTTGTTTGTTTTGGTTTGTTTTGGTTTTGTTTGTTTGTTTTTTCCTGAAATAATTTGTACATGAAAAGATTACAGACTAACAAGATCTGGCCTGATGTGTGTCACTGATGAAAGTCCATGAGAACATTAACAGAACATCATGTCTTAAGTGACTTTCCCTCTTAAATACCCAGAGATATTTAACCCTCTGGACATTTGGCTTACACTTGAAGTTTAGCATATATTAAGTGCTGTCTGCAGTAAACCTGGACTTAGATTTAAACTCTAGTGAGTCAGGGCTGTAGTCAGATAAAAGCTCAGATACAAAGACATTTATCACAGTAAAGTATTTTACCCCTTGCTTTATTCACAGAGATATGCAGCTGTGGTATCAGCTCAGAGCTGAAGAACTAGAGCACATGCAAGCTGCTTACTTGGGTTTTAAGGGAAGAAACAATAACAACAACAATAAGAAACTCAGGAATAAATCTGTATTTGATAATGTGAATAATATGGCATATGACAACCAAGGCTTCTGCAGGTAAGGCTATTAAAATATAGTGGGTTTGAATGAGTTTGTTGAACAGGTTTTAGAAAGAGGATACATTTTAAAGGGATGCCCCTGAAAAGGAAGCCATGCCAACAGATTGTTGGGGCTAGTTCTTGAATTTGGCCGTCTTGTGGGCAATTAACATTGGCAGAAGGTGAGACAGCAGAGAAGCTGAGCATGACCTACCTCCTTACAGCTTCTCTAATCTATCCCCAGTAGTGCTTGGTTAAGCCTGGTCTGCAGGGACGGTTGCACCAGATTAAGTGGAGAGATGTTTTTAATTGGCTTTGTAAACTGATGCTAAACTGCAGCAAGAAAGTTCCTGCTTTCTGTTGAGTGGTGCTATCAAGGTGCTCGTGTGCCTAAGAGCCTTAGGAGAGGAGGCAACCTGGGACTCAAGGTGAGCACTGAGTATTACTGTTCATCGCTTGGTGACCACAGGAGCTCACTTGAAAATACCATTTGGTCATCAGGGTGTGCAGGGCAAACACAACGGGATCCTCATCTGCAAGACAGTGTGAATGCCCGTGGTGAGGGAACCCTGACCCCTCACCAAATTTATTGGGTAGTCCAAAGAAATGTCCACGCTGAAATAAAGTGCATCACTTTGTTTGATACTCGTGGATGGTAGCAGATGGTAGCATAGGTATTTTCTGTGTCAGTTCAAGATCACCTCTGACAGTGTCCAGATGTGTTACGCTAGCTGTGTTGTTGCCAACAAAAAAAAAACAAAAACAAAAACAAAAACAAAAACCAGAAAAGGGAACACATGTTAAATTCTAAATGCTGTTTTGCTATTACCATTCATATAAACACGTGTCATTGTGTCTTTTATATCCTTTGGAAACTGCTTTGTCGTTATGTATAACAATATATAGCACAATCCTTATTTGCTTTTAATTCACGGCTCACTTGTGCAGCTTTTACATATAGCAGTACCTGTGATTTGTAGTGGTTACCTGCAGAAAACAATTTTATGCACATTGTAAACCTACTTCCAGATGGAATTATATTCAAATGGAGCACTTCCATGAAAGTCTGACTGCTGCTTAATCAATGCCTAGCTTTGGGTGATTTCAGAAAAATTTATAAACCTAATTAAATTATGATTATAAGCTAAGCAGGTTTTGCAAGACTCAGGATGCAATTTTTAATTCCGGGCAACTTTGATCAAAACATGCTAATGTTTTGTATAAGTGTAATCTGCTTTTCAGATAACATGGATAAAGTTATAAAGGGCTGTACACAAAGGCTAATGCTGTGCTGGGGGCTCAAGCTCCTTCTGGGTACATTTGCACCACTCCATGGAGCACAAGCTGCTGTATTATGCTTACCAAATACTGTACACCTTTTCTTAACTGAAAGTAGCAGTGAATATAAAATTCCTTTGGATAAGCAGCTTTTCTGGGACCAGAAATCAACAAGTTTATTATTTCTTTAGAAAACTGGAGAATGTGTAAACTTCAGTGGGGAAGTACACCGGGCAGGAGGAGCCTGTCAGGTCTTTTTTTTTTTTTCCTACTTAGAACAATAAACATGTTGTGTTAAATAGTGGTGCTCTTACCCATCTCCTGATACATAAGGTCCACTCTTAATCAAAGTCTGTTGTCTCCACTATGCAGAGGTGATGTGATCCTAGCTAATAATTAGCCATCAGCTAGGAGAGCAGGTGTATTACTCTGCACCCCAGATCCCAAAGTCTAGCCATTTCACACGTGGAGATTAGGGATGGAAAGGGCATTGAAACTGTGATAGACTGTGAATATAACTGTCTTGGAATTGCTGTTGGAACAGGTCTGACCCTTCATCAGTTTGTATCTTGTTCCTTTTCTTAACTCAAATAAGATCTATTTAATCATGGTTAGTAGAAGATGCTAATTACTACTGTTTAATTCTGTTAAATGGATATATGAGCAGGATGAGATGTAGAAATTCTGCTAACATATTTTATGCTAGCTCTTGAAGACAACAAATGATCTGTCAGCTTTGTGTTTCACTTGCAAGACTTATTTTTTGTGTGTCACAAATTAGGCTGTTCCATCATCCTGTGCCCAAGCAGCTTATTGGGAACAGCAGCACAGGGAAGGCAAATCCCTGGGGAGTGCAAACATGAGGCTCATGATGGGAAGACCAGTGTGAAAGCACATGTTCACAACCTTGGTTATTTCTCCAGTACCTTTCTCTGTTTAACTTGAAGTGGACGTGTTGGCAGCCTGTGCTTGGAGGAAGTCTCTTGTGGGTGTTGCTGCAGTGATGGAGCTGTTATAGCTTTGATTGAGGAAATAAATAAAGGCATGTGGTGTGGTTGGAAAAGAGCAGCAAAACTGAGAGCAGGCAAGCCCAGAGGAAAGATTCTGCATATTGCTGCATGCACGTGAACCAAAGCGTGTGTCCATGGTCATGAAAAAGCCAAAAGATAATATAACTGAAGCTCCTCAAGGAGGGTTCAGACTTGACATTAGGAAACATTTCTTCACCAAGAGGGTGGTCAAACCCTCGAACAGGCTTCCTGGAGAGGTGGTCGATGCCCCAAGACTGTCAGTGTTCAAGAGGCATTTGTTCAAGAGGTCAGTGCCTGAAGTGGTCAGGCAGTTGGACTAGGTGATCATTGCAGGTCCCTTCCAAATGAAATTATCCTATCCTATTCTGTCTTATTCTATTCTGTCCTATTCTGTTCTTGTGTTAACGTTTCAGACATTTGGAGGAACTTGTGCCATGCATCACTAGACCTCTGAGCAAATTAGAAATCCTACTTTGTTTTTCTGAAAAGGGCAAGTCCTGAGCACAGGAGGGTAATCGTTTTCTCCCTGCATTTCTCAGGGCTGTGGCACACGTTGTTCTCTGCGATACAGACATGGGAAGTGGGTACAAATAGAACAAGAAGGCTGAGAAATGAGTGGTGCCCTTGTCTGAGAAAGGAGTGGGCGGAGGCATGGTAATCTAAGTTAGTTTTATGACACCATTTCCTTTTCTTAAAGAAAACTGTTCTGCTGTTTCTTCATGTTACATATGAAGGATCTGGAAAAGTAAGAACTCCTCCACCCTTGAAGAAGACCCTTTTGAGTATATCTTAGCCCAGTTTTGACTAGAAAAGGATGTAGGTTATGCTGCTTTTCAGAATTAACTGAAATAGATTTAGAGATTAACTAGAGATTAACACTTTGATCCACCACTTTAAGGATCAAAAATACTGTAAGAACAAATAAAAATCCAATTCTTTCAGATGGGTAAGATAATTGTTATGGTTTATAGAGTAATTCAGGATTACAAAACTGTCATCTGTTGAAGCGGTGCCTTAGTATGCCAGTGAGATAATTTTGGCTGTACCGAGGTGACATAATGTGGATGCATAATGCTAATAACCTAGAAGTTATAAAAAATGTAGAAGTCCAGCTGTTGGACAGTAGAGACTCCAGTGTGCTGTTCTGGACCTGTCTGCCACAAAATGAGATCCTTTTCCCCTCCTGGTTGAAGCATGGAACAAATGTGATGAATATATAGTTTTGCAGAGATATGTTTAATTTTAGTGGCAACTCCTCTAATTATAATGAACCCCAGTCAAGCCTCTTGGCTGCTTGAACTACTTGCTTTAAAATGCTGAGAAATATGTCTACAAATACCTGGGATCATTAACTCCACAATGCAGCCACTGTTGATGCCACCTCTTTCATTTGGATGCAAGGAATCCTCATGAGGATAAAAATACTAATTTTTAGCAGAAAGTCTTACATGCAGGAGCTGCAAGCAGTACAGCATGTTTGCTCTTCTGTAGTATTTGAGGAGTTAACTAATGTTGAGCAGGGAAAGATAAGTTACAAGGCAAGGGACTGCTGGGAGGGACATGATTACCCCCACGTTGCTTCTCAGAAGTTCAGAGCATGGAGCAGAGATAGCAGGTTGCTGCGATGCAGAGGTTTTAGACAGATTAGCCAAAGAAAAGCATTTGCCACCTATGAAAGGGAGATTAGCTGCAGCTCTGGGCCATGTAGTTACAGGATAACAAGGTACATGAACCCCCAAAACAGTCCCCTGAGAGGATTGCTAGGCAGAGGCAGGGCTTGTCAACACGGCGGTATGTTAGGAATAGCTCTCAAAGCCTGACTGCAGTATGTATCAGCAGACAAAACTAAAATCAGTAAATTATATTCTGCTCTCTATAACATTTTAAGATTTGAAAGTGTTCTCAATTCTGCATGAGAATGAAACCAGGCCTGTTGACATCGTTCATCCAAAGTGAGAGACCTTCCACAAAGGAGCAGAGAGCACCAAGCCTGCTTTGGGTTAGACAGGCACTGTGGATCTGGCTGAGGAGAGCCCTGAGCACCAGGGACATTGGGTATCACAGAGGAACTAGCATTTGAAATTCTGTGCTAAGTTTATGAGTTCTTTTTTGAAATAGGTATGTTTCTGAGCAGGGTATGTTAGTTTTGAGTCAGTCCATGTCACTGACAAAGAATAATACCTGACCCTGCGGTCATCCTTCTCTGTAATAATTCCTTGGGCAACCACCGCCTGAGATAAACAGTCCTCTTCCATCCCTAGCAGAGAGCCACATGGGAGAGCCTGGGCTTCGCTGCCTAAGCGGGCAGGTTGTCCTCTGCCCTGTGACAGTCACAGGGTAAAATATAAGTAGAGAGGCTTAATGACTGCTGAACTTTGTACCAGTTACTGGTAATGTTTGAGAGATGGGAGATTAATACCGTCTCTTACTGATATTTAAGAAACTGGTGTCAAAAAGAAGAGTGGGGTCACCCTATCACAAGCGTGAGCTCATGGCTGCAGTGGGTCAGCTGGTTCCTTGGGTGAATGGTTGGTACAGGTGGGTTGAGGCCAGTTTGGCCTTGGGATCCCCTGCCTGGAGTAAGGAGAGATACTCCGTCAGCTTGCTTGTGACTCCCAGACTGAAATAGTATCCTCCTCTTTTTTCCTAGCCATGCCTGTAGGAGAAATCCTAAAAATATGCACAGTCTAGAGTAACCATTGTGAGAGCAAACACCAAACCCTTTTTGGCATGCAAAGACATTAAAGAACCGGGCACTCCACTGTTTGAGTTGTAGCATATTTATACATCAGCATACACAAAAAGATAGCTGACCCAGGAGGAATACAGATAGTTAGTAGTAAGAAAAATATGAGAGACCTGTCAGTTTGTGTCAACTTCCTAATCATGATAAGAAATAGCCACACCTAGGGAGGCCTCTATTTTCTTTGCTTTTTCAGCATCACTGTCCTGCACCCTGTCCTGGAATAGATACTCCTTTGTTTCAGGGATGTTCTGTTACTTTTCAAGAGAGAAGTAATGGTCTATTTTCCACACTCAGGGAGAAGTGAATTTGGCTGCAGACTAACTCCTTTCCATCCTGTGTTATCTAAGATGACAACCAAGTAAAAAACTCGTCCAGCACAAAAATAAAAAGCAGCAAAGGAAGTGGTGATTTTTTTACCCCTGGTATGAAAGCATTTGGAAAAAGTTGTGCATTCCAAATTTGGACTGTTATGAAGTGAACTATTTTACACAGGTCTAGGCCAAGTTATAAAACATTCTCTGTGAAATAGCTGATGTGACTGCAAGAGTGAGTCAAATGGAAAAGTCCATGTCTCAGTACATTTAAAATCCTCCTTTCAGATATTCACTATATCTGGAGCATATTATCAAGAAGAAAAACTCTCCTCTTCAGAGAAGCAGGCTAGTATATTCTCCCACAGAAGATATTTTGGTACCTGAAATTTTGGTACTGGAGCCCTTTCTCACTACGAGATGCATTACCAGTGTACCTGGCAAGATGAAAATAAGGAAAATCCAACAACAAAGAGGAAAGATAACCAAGAGAAAAGGTTTTTCAAAAAATCCCCAAAGCCAGTATGCTCTTAGGAGAGGCAGCTCAGTATTTTCAGTCAGTCCACGAAGTCACACAGAACGTTGGTGAAAGTAGCTCATAGCTTTGACCTCCACAGTAAAATGAAAAGTGTTTTCTGTCTCTTTTTGATTCAGTGGCTATAATGATTGAAATTTTCCACTACCTTGTGTAAGAGGTTGCAAGGAAGGCACAAATCAGAAACTTGGGTTGTTCTAAAAATTGTTCATGTCTGCCCAGGCTTACTGAGGAGCATGTCTGTAAGCCAAAGGACCATCTAGAAGATGGGTTTTTCTTGTGCCAAGTGTCCCATCCCATCAGGACACCTAGAATGAATGTCAGGAGACGTATCAGTGGGAGAACTAATGGGGCAAAACATCTTCTGCAGCAGTAACAGTGCAAGACTGTTAGTGGTCCTGGAGAAACTGATTTATCTGGATCTTTTGAAGGTCAGCAGTCTCACCAGAAAGCTTGGACTCTTCACTTCCTCCAAAAGATCCATGCATTTTTTTAATGATTTGGCTTGTTGTCAGAAATTGCTTATTTGTCTGAAAGCTCAGGCATTCAGAACTCAGCCCTGCTGCCTCCTGCTGCCCAAGGCAGTGGTACATGTAGAATCATAGAATCACAGAATGTTTTAGGCTGGAAGGGACCTCTAGAGGTCATCTGGTCCAACCTCCCTACACAGTGGGGACATCTCTCCCTAGGTCAGGTCTCCCAGAGCCCTGTCAAGCCTGACCTTGAATGGTTCCAGGCATGGGGCCTCCACTACATCCCTGGGCAGCCCAATCCAGTGAACTATCACTCTTATATTAAAGAATTTTTTTCTAATATCCAGTCTAAATCTACCCCAGTTTAAAACAGTTACTCCTTGTCCTATCATTACAAACCCTTGTGAATAGTCCCTCACCCGCCTTCCTGTAGGCTAATCTCAGGTACTGGAAGGTTGCTATAAGGTCACCCCCAGAGCTTCCTCTTCTCCAGGCTGAACAGCCCCAACTCCCTCAGCATGTCCTCACCGCACAGCTGCTCCAGCCATCGGATCATTTCTGTTGCTCTCTTGACACTCCAACAGCTCCACGTCATTTTTTTTTACACGCTGCAACAGCGCCACGTCCTTCTTGTGCTGGGGGCTCCAGAACTGGACACAGGACTCCAGGTGAGGTCTCACGAGGGCAGAGCAGAGTGGCAGGATCACCTCTCTCCATCTGCTGGCCACGCTGCTTTTGATGCAGCCCAGGATGTGATTTCCCTTCTGGGCTGCTGGTGTGAATTGGTGGCTCATGTCCAGTTTTTCATCCACCAGCACTCCCAAGTCCCTTTCCACAGGACTGCTCTCCAGTGTATCCTCTCCCAGCCTACACTGATGGTGCTGGTTGCCCTGGCCCAGGTGCAGGACCCTGCACTTGGCCTGTAACCCCTGTGCTCCCTGCAATCCCGTGT
>NW_008615631.1:0-7038 GCF_000691845.1 Merops nubicus | reverse complement strand
GAGTTGTTTGCACGGCTAAGCAGAACGTCTGCACAGATGTGGCTGTGGCCCCCCCCAATTCAGCTGCAAGGCTTAAACAGCAGATAGCTGCCATTGGGCTGCTTCCAGGGCTGCAGGGAGGGCTGGAGAACCAGTCATCACTGTGCTGATCCTTCGCTGCAGAAATCATCCAGTGAAATGGCTGCAAAGAGCAAATTACTTGATACAATTGTGCATAATAAATACAGTTTACTACACGTGATGTTTGATTGTCTGGCATGTAGGATCAGAAAGGAGGACACCCAGCACAGCAGAGGGGCAGATTTCCTTTTCAAGCTTTTACATAGATTGACCCACCCTGCGAATTGTCCCACCTTGTGCTTCTCTATTCATGGAGGTTTTTTTCCCTTTAGTTTGTTATTACTGTTCTCTGTGTTCCCTGCTGCTACCTTTTAGAGACTAAAATCTTCTCGTACCTTTTGACTTAGAATTTAGAATTTGGCTTTGAATTTAGCTGGCTGATAAAGTATACTGATTTCTGAATTTCAGTCTTAATTGTCATTGCAGTGAGCATGGCGGGTGTGTGTACAGCAGCACGTACTTTCAATAAAGTTGCTATTATTGTTTTCATCATGCTTCCATTTTTACCCCAGGGGCTTGTACAAAATCACCAGACATACAGCAACAAAAAAATCCTCCTGCCCCCTGCCCCTAAAAATCTCTTTTCAGAGACAGTGCTAGGCAGCACTGTGACTGCCTCACTGCTCTGAGTTCTCACAATCCTCCAATGTTCCATTAACAGCATTTTCCCCTCCAGCTAGAAACAGCCATCAAGTCACACAAGGCAAAATTCTTGTGAGTCCTCTAAAACCCATTGATAAATGCTATGGGTGGCTGTTCTCCCCAGATGAGAACTCTGACTTTAACAGTCAAATAAAGTCTGTCTTGTCAAATGTGTTGTGCATCTAGCTATGCTGTTCAACACCTCACATCCTTGGGTGGGTTTGCATTTCCAGAGAAGAGTCCAGGGGTGTATTCTAATCCTCTTACTGTGATTTTTGAAGTAGCCCAGCTGGAAACTGGAATTAAGGGAAGCTGAAGCGCTTGAAAAAAAAGTC
Organism: Merops nubicus; assembly: GCF_000691845.1. NCBI lineage: Eukaryota > Metazoa > Chordata > Aves > Coraciiformes > Meropidae > Merops > Merops nubicus. Next base: position 5,941 of record NW_008615631.1, on the reverse strand, counting down.
ATACTTATTTGAGATAATGCACAGAGCTCCTGAGGATGAAAGTGTAAATTGAAGGCTACACCTGACTGGTAGCCATGTGTGCAGAGGAGAGCCCACTGCCTGCACATTTATCTGTTCCTTGTTGACACTCCAACCCTCTTAATGGCTCTTTTCAGCCTCCATTTAGGGGGAACTCCACTGACAGCACTGTCCCTCTGATATTCACAGGGTTCGATGTACTGTGATGAGTGGAGGGTGTCTCCTATCATGTCATCCTAGACTTATTTCAGTCAATGGAAGCTTAATAGTTCCCAAAATTGGAGGAAGAGTTTGCTTAGCCAGGAGTATGGCTCTCCTTCCAGTACAGGTTTAGACAGTCTGGCTTTCTGAGTTGGTGGTGGACTGTGGGTAACTGCAGTTTCACAATGCAGAGCTTTATAGGAGAAAATGTCAGAATGGGATGAATCCTGCCCAGATAAACTGTATTCATTGCACAATAACCGGAATACCTAGATTTGTATTATAGCCCTGGTAGGGCAAAGCAAAGGCTGTGGCTACCCCGTGCAAAACTGTATCCCGCTTATTCTTCCTGTACACACCCTCTTGATTTGATTTTGATTTTATAACCATTGATTTGCCACTTCAAGAAGATGGAACTGAGTTCCTAATGCCGTTAAAAAAAAACAAGTGCAGTAGTAAGTACTTCAGAAAATTTTCTCTCAGCAGTGATATTTGCAGAATTACTCCACGTAGCTTCTGTTCCTTGATGGCTCAGAGGGGTCCTCAGATACTTGAAGGCTTGTTGATGGACCAAGATGGAAAGGCACAGTTAAAATAGTACAGGTCAATATAAAGTGGAAAAATTGATGAGTTTGTTGTTGCCCAAATTGCAGGTTGGCAAAATCTGCTCAACTGAGCACCTTCTTGATGACTATGCTGATACAGTGCCTTCTCACATCAAATGTGTTTTAAGATGCCTTTACACTGATTGTAGCTCATGCCCCAAATAGTTTTGTAATACAGCTTTCCAGTGAAGAGCAAGATTTCTTCTCCTTTACAGGAAAGATGTACCTGCAGTATACCTACTCTGTACCAGAACAGCACGACCTTGGTTCTTTGGTTTTATTTTGTGTTACTCCCCTGTGGTTCCCAGGGAGAAACGTGAAATACATGCACATTTCACGTTTGAGTATTTTTGCTGGTTTTCTGCAACTGCTAATTGCAGAATATAGCTACAAAATGCAGCTGGTTTCCTCACCAGCTTTTCATGTATGCAAGGGTAAGACCACGTTGTCCCAGGTGAGGGTGTACAAGCTGCTGTGTTCAGTGGCCAACACCAATGGCTTCAGAGGAATCTAGAGGAGCCACGTGAGCTAGCTCACCTGCAATGAATGTGGGGCAAGCAACCTCAGCATCTGCCCTGCATGCAAGCAGCTGCCCTGGGATAACCGCTGTTTTACAAAAGCCCACTTTCAGACTACAGTATTTTGGCACAAACCCAAAAGGCCTGTATCTTACCTGCTTCAGGTTCACAGAGCCATGTGCTTAAAGCTGGCTGCATCCATAATGCCTCTTGCAGCAGAGTTCAAGAACAAGCTGAGTATCTTCTCAGCAACTTTGCCATCTTTGTCTGCCACTGCTGCTGCATCCACTGCCAGGTTAGTTGCTGCATAGGTCAGCAGCCTGTGCTGGCTTACCCCACAGTTGGGCAAAACCTCCTTTCCTGCTGTGGAGGGATGGGGTGCGGGACAGATTGATGACCACCATTGCTGCATACACACGCAGCTGGCAAAGACAAAGTCCCAGCCTGCGGTCCCTTTTGGGAAGGCCAGGGGATAGCCAGGTCGGGCAGTCAAGGGCTAGCACTAGCCACAGTGCAACGGCACTGCATTGACATCACTGGCAGCTCTGCAGGTAACACCTCAAATCCCACGGAGCACAACCGGCTCTTGTGCTTGCAGCAGTGCTCTACTAACCAATCAAGGACTTCCCTTCTGCACCAGTCTCAGCACTGAAGTGTTCTTAATAACGTTCTCCAGATAGCATAGCATTCAGCTGAACCCGGGGACTCGTTTGATGGAAAACAAACAAATAACATCTGCCTCAACTGCAGATAAAAACAACTTCATGAGTCTTTTCAAGGTCTTCGTTAGCTTTTACACAGACACAGTTATTTGCCCTACTGCTGCCAGCTGGTTTTAATGCTAGAAGTAAGTCCATATGTTATGGCACAAGTTGTTTGCAAAATGCCTGACATACAAATACAATGGATTAGAAAGTTTTGTATCCTTACCAGAGCAAATGAAACAGAAACAACTTTTTCCTTCATGCTTACAGGTTCCAGGAGGAGTGGACTCGAGATATGGTAGCTCCTGGATGTTGCAAAGACAATCATCATCTGCCTAAGTTACCGAAGAGCAGCAGTGGATGTGTAAAACAAGCTGTACCAGGACACAGCACTGTGGTAGAGACAGTGAATTCAATACATGTCATCGAAGTCTATGGACATAAGGACAGTTATAACAAACTGAGCTGTCAGATACCTGAATAGCTGGTGTCTGAACTACCATTGCTTCTCTGTACCAAAATGAAACTTGGATAGAAATATGTGCCTTAAGGACAAAATAGAAAGTTTTTTCATAAGAATGCAAAAGTTTTCTATATTCCAAGATGGTTATTTAACAGAAATGCTTCAAGGTCTGGTACAAATATAAAAAAAATGTTGAGGCTGGCAGTCTTTAGCCATTCTCTACAGTGTGCTATGTATTGTCACCGTGGCAAAAGCATAACATCATTCTTCTGTACACCTAGAGAGATATGGTAGCTGGTTTGTATATTTGCCTCCTACAAAGTCACTGATGATAATTACATATTCATACAATTGCAACTTTCTTTAGTGTTTTTGTAAGCTTTTCAGAATGAAAAATCATCCATATTTTTACACAATAGTATGATGAAACTGCAATAAAATCTTGTTTCTAATTAAAAGCCCTGGTTGATCTGTATCAGGAAGGGCTTTTTGTTGAATTCATCTGCTTCCCATGTAGAGAGCACGTGCTGCTGGGTGCAGTAGAGGCACATCCCCATGTCCAGTGTCCTGTCGGAGAGTGGAGCACGCATGGAAGGAAGTGCTGCCTTGCTGTGGGACGCTTTGCCCCATGAGGGATCAAAGCATTGCCCACCTCGAGATGGTGTGTGTGTCCCAGTGAGGGAGCAGCCTGTGTCCCGGCTTGCGGATGGGGAAGGCGGTGTAGCCTTCCTGGAGCACAGGTGATGGCTGCAGCATCCCTGTGAAAGCGCTCTAAATAAAGGGGTGACGTAGGTTTTTTTTTTGAAACCTGCCTTCTTTTCCTATAACTGATCTGTTCACTGTGTGAGGAAACAAGGTTGTGGGGCTTTTTGTCTATGTTGGATAGGTAAGTAACTGAAATGGCTCTTACTCTGCTGTTTAAATGCACACACATGTATTTGCTACAGTTACAGTATAGTTATTTTTGTTCAGGTTGAAGCCTTATTTATTCTTCTGCCATCAGCTGTTTAATGGGCATCGTGACATTCCTGTCATGATGGAAATAGGATCCCATAGCAAGAGGTATCCTCTTGAGACCTTCAGTTCTAAAGTTTCAGGTCTGAAACTCAAATTATTGTAGTTTGCTGGGTGGCCTGGAAATGCCCTGTTCCATCCTGGTCATACTTGGCAGAGATCAAAAACATGTGCTTGAACTTCAGCTATGTGGAAGTTGCAGCAAAGGAGCTTTTTTTTTTGTTCCTAATAAGCTCAGTTCCCCTATACATTATAACAGGCTGCACTTCTGCAACATGCGTCTTAATATGTGGTGTGAAAAGGAAAATGGCTGTACTTTTCAACACTCATTCCAATTATGTTCTTAATTCATTAAATTAATAGAAGCTGATGTTTATCAGGACATATTTGTGCTGTGAACCATTTTGCCTGCAGTTTTTTGGTACCCTGCCAGACTCAGCCAGCTTCTGTAGCCAGATGCACTCTTGCATCCCAGGTGCAGCATTTGCCACTGGCTGCACATGGGGCTGGCACTAGCTCTGTTGCCTGTCCTGCACCAGCAGCCCAGCTGCAGCCACAGCAGGCAGCTTGCAGTGTTGCTGGCAATGTTTGGAAGGATACAAAGGGGTCAGAAAATTCTTGAGAAGATGCAAGGCAGTCCCTAAGAAGGGCCAGCTGGAGGCCCTAGCAGGGTTTTCTCAAATGGAAAATGAAGTGCAAGGATGTGAAATCTCTGCACAAAGCTACATGCTCCAGCCATCCCAGCAGCAGCTCTTCCTCATGGCTGGGGATGGGGCTTTCGGGCAGGACAGCTGGGAACGTCTGTGCTCTACCTGCCAGAGGAAAGCACTCCTGGGTCCTGTCTGAGAGCGAAGGCTTGAAGAGCATCAGTGGCAGAAGTACTCAGGTGGATGAAAATTAAAACAAAATGTATAAAAGGAACACAGAGAAGAGCAAAGGCTGGGGAAAACCAGCCAAACACCTGAGATGCTGCTATACATGTGGCGAGTACATTAGAATTAAATTATATGGAAACAACACCCGTACTGGTTTTGTAAGATTTGTGCTCAGTGTTCTCTGGGACTGTGCTTAGTTTATGACAGCTGCACCCCCTGGAGTTAGATTTATTGCTCATGTAAACATTATTTGTTGTCAGGAGGAAAATGAGTGCTGTGCAGGAAGGAGATGAAGCAGCTGAGAATCTAAAATAGATGATTAAAAACTCATATTTATTAAGTTAACTCTTAAATGTTTGCCAGCCAGTGCTTTCAAGTGGATTCAGGCTCCCATTTCTACTACATACAGAAGACCTGCATTTCCTTGTGTATTTTATCAAACTGGTGGCTTGCACTTAAAGAACAAGTTAAAATGGTGCAAACATCATAAAGACGCACAAGACAGTCCCTTCCTTACATGGTCGCTTCTAACTGATGTATGCTACAATATGACAGGATAACACTTGAGGATTTTAAAACTGGTAACTGTTTAGCAGAGCAATTGCTTATTTGCATTCCCTCACCTTGTATTTTAAAACTGTTTTCCTATAGTTGCTTTTGCAACTAATTTTTTTTAAAAATAATGTCACACAGCACAATTTTTCAATAATCTTTGTTAGTAGATGGAATTGAATCTTCTGTTTGGAAGAACCAAGAAGAAAATCTGACAACATGCCAGCTGATAGCTTTTGAGATGACTTAAACTTGCATCCTTTCATAATGTTGACAGCTCAGCAAGAAGCTGTTGAACTGTAATACATATTTGATTTTGTTCAGGGACTTCTTAAGTGTTCTGTGAAAGTTTCAAGGAAGATCCACATAAACACTACCTGATGACATAAACACCACCAGTGCGCAGCAGCAACCCAGAAGACCAATTGAATTGGCTGCAGCGACCATGAAGCAGTTGAATTTAAGATACTCAGGGCAGATGGAAGAATGTATTCTAAGCTTAGGACCCTAGACTTTAAGCATGCAGACCTTGATTGCTTCAGGGATCTGCTGGCCAAAGTATCATGGGATGAGGCCCAAGACATACTGGGTCCTATCAGTATTCAAGGAGCACCTCCTCTGTGTCCAGGAGCAATGTATAGCAACAAAGAGGAAAGCAGAAAAGAATGCTAGGAGGCCTGCCTGGCTGAGCAAGGAGCTCCTGGACACGCTATCACGCAAAAGGAAGCTATACAAGGGATGGAAGAAAGGACAGCTAGAATGGGGGGTATATAAGGAAGCTGCCCGAGCAGTAAGAGATCTGGTCAGGAAAGCCGAGGCACAATTTGAATTGAATCTAGCTAGGGAGGTCAAAGCAAACATAAAGAATTTCTACAGGTATATTAATGGTAAAAAGAAGACCAGGGAAGGTGTGGGCCCCCTCAGGAGGGAAACAGGTGAAATGTTCTCAAGTGATCTGGAGAATGCTGAGGTTCTCAGTGACTTCTTTACC
>NW_008615630.1:0-12140 GCF_000691845.1 Merops nubicus | reverse complement strand
GAATTATAAGTATAATATAAAAAGATAATATAAAATATTTTCCTGCATTATCCTTTATCCATAGCTTTAGTATAGCGTCTTCTGAATATAAAGCAAGAAGCCTGCAGTTAGTATTTACCACATTAAACAACCTTATGCCTCTTTTTCCACTTGTGCCACACATTTGTTGTTATTGTAACTACTCAGCATGTATCTCTGTTCAAATATCACCCACTTTTTAGTGAGACTTAAAGACTAAGGCCAACTGACACTTGTGAAGTCACTGGTTCTAATGCTGAGAGCTACTCCCTGCTAATAATATTTCATTTAATATTTCTTCACTTTTTAAAGCATAATTGTTCCTTTTTTATCTTTTAATTCTGATGTTTATTTGAGGATTATTTTCCCGCTTCATATTTAATTGTCTTTCTTTGGTTTTGGAGGCATCCTTTCATTGTGATTTTTCAAATATTTATACCTGAATATGCCCAGATATACGTGTATTACTCCATTTGTTTTTCACAAAGGCAGTTCTTTCACCTTCCAGCTCCACTTCCTTCCCATATAAGCCTAGTGCCATCATCATTCATCATGTTCATGTAATGGGTTGGAAGAAGAGGTATACTTAAATGAACTGCTAACTGTTATTACAGAGGTGTGATTGCTGCTGATATAATGTATTGTAACCATCCAATGTGAAACTCATTTTGTGATGGCTAATAAGTGCATTAACAGCCTTTATGTGTGCATTATTAGGATTTAGTTGGAAACCTACTACTTTTGGAAGAGACAATCACCTATGCCAAATCATTTCCAGTCTGACTCTTATATGGAAGGGCACGAGTATAACTCATCCTAGTTTTTCCTCCATGAGGACCGTAAATGGTCATGCTTTTGTTGTCATCAACATAACTTTAACTGGCTGGTGGCCAGCATTGGCAGCAGTTGTCACACTGTAACTCTACAGTTTTACTTATAGTTTTAAAATTCTGGTTACAATTAGTCTTCATCTATGAAGACATTTGTAGTCTGTATTCCTTTCCCATTCCCTTAACTCTTGACATTGTTGGAGAAACAAACATTTAAAAAACCAAAAAAAAGTCTGCATCATTTTCGTGGACATTTAGAGCTCTTCTCCACGTTCCTTACTGCTTTATTTATGTTCTGTTTGATTCGCATTGGGAGACCTCATTAGAAATGTTGAATCTCCACAGACAACTGGTTGTTTCATTTGGTTTGTTCATCAGAAGTAGTGTTCTTTAGAAAATTCCAGCTCTTTTTGATGCCTGAAAAGAAGCTATCATGTATACTGATATCCTTTGGAAATATTACTCCCTATTCACTATTTAATTTCAAGAAAAATATTGGACTATTTAAATTTTATTCTTTTTTTAAGCAATTAACGTTAGTTCTTGTGTTTTCCCAAACAAAAAATACTGGAGTGAACAGCAGCTCTTCAGTCATTACTGATGTATATTCTCTGTGGCCTCCGTGTTACTGAGACTTTTTATCTACCCAGAGAAAACAAATTAAAAGGAAAACTGAAAATCAGTGGAGGTCTAGTCCTTCTACAAGCAATATACTTATTATTCGTTCACTAGTGCACTCGGTATTGTGCAGTATTTGGCCCCACCTAAAAGGAGGGTATAAGCCTGGATGAACTAGTACCATCATAAAGCCTTAAAATATAAAGTATTGCAGGTGATTGCTTATTGGTCAAGAGTTCCCAACAAATGCCTGTGTAGGGTCTTCCATCACACTGCTGAGTTCTACATGGCACGGACCAAGGCAAATCTTGAAGTTTGAGGGCAGAAATCCTTTCATCTTATTGTCATGCTTTTGAGCCATATTGTGACAGTGGAAAGAGAAAAGTAGAGAGAGATGAGGGAAGGTTTGTTGGTTGCTGTCCAATTGGCTGCAAATGTCCTTCCTCAGCTTCTCCTTCTGTTCCAACTCTAGGTCTGTGGTATTTTAGTTAGGGCTGAGGTAACCTACTTGAAACCACAGATTAGCATAAGTAGGTAAAAAAATAGGACAAAATATGTATAATTCCATGTGGTAGTTTTCACTCTCTTGTTTCAGTGAGGCTATATTGGCTAGAAACCGGATCATCCTATCTGAAATCACAGATAGAGAGCATTACTAAAAATAGTGGTTGTCTGGCTGTGTGCTTTGAAGAGTCCCTCTGTCAAAACAGAAAATATGCGAAAGCACTCTGGATCTTGAACATATGGCTATGTTTACTTTGATGAAGTATGTCTCAAGTAGAAGAAATGGTAAGATTCTGTCGACCTCACAGCTACAATGAATTTCAAGTGTTCCATAAAGTTAGTAAGTCTGACTGCTGTGGCTGCATTAAACCTTCAGTAACCAAGCAATAAAAAATGATGAAACAAATTATGAAAATGGGTTGATCCAACTTTAACCAGTCTGTTGGGGATATCTTCTGAGATGATCTTGGGGGTTGCCTTTGAAACTGGTGAAATCTGTGGTTTCTGGATCTCTGATCTGAGGAAACTTTTGAACATTTTATTCTTAAGGTTGAGTATCAATAACTTTGTTACAAAGAGAATGTAAAAAAAAACAGAACAATGGAGATTAACATTTGACAATCTCAAAAGCTTTTATCATGCCACTCCAGCCGTTTCATGTTGCTTCTGTCATTTCACGAGATTTTTTTTGTGTGTGTGTTTGTTGATTTTATTTTTTTTTTTCCCATTTTGGGATCACACTACTTAACAGTCTTTCTGTTACATTTGATATGTATTCTCTTTGAAATCCTAATACTGCCTGTTCAGCTTTACTGAATTTTGGGGAAGAGAAGAAGCTTTTAATTAACGGTTTGGGTTTCACTGGAGCCAAATAAAGACACGTCATATCAGCATAAATTAAAATTAATGAAAAAAAATAAGCAGGCTATTCCTTGAAGATTTTGGAAGAATTTTAGGCATCAGGGAAGAAATATTTTCTTTGTTTTTTTCAGTTTTTTTTTTTTTTTTTTTTTTTTTTTACCTCTGTGCATTTTGTGGTGAACCATTCTCAAATGCTGGGGTCTAACCAAAGAGCACTGGGGCTCTATCATTTCCCTCAGATCAGAAGGTAAACTTACATTAAAATCTTTCCATAGGAATCTATCTAAAGAGAGGTTGATATTCCATATATGACATGGCCATTGTTATTATTATTTACATGAAAGAACTTCCCACTGTCATAAGTAACTACTGTCTTAAGGGTGGTTTTTTTTTGGTTTGGTTTTATTTTTTTAACTTTCTTAAACAAAGAAAATACACAGAAGAAACTTCTACAAGCTCAGAATGCAAAGATTAAAAGTCCTACTACTTCTCATTACATTTAAAAGCAAAAATGGCTCAAACCCAACAGTTTCACCACTGGACTGCTGAAGGTTTCTGTAGTTCATACAGTTGATTGTTATATTTGGCCCCTCTGCAAATACACTAAATTTCATAAGTGGCTAAAACTCTCTCTGCTCCCTTACGTAGTACTCCCAGTAGCTGTAGAGATTGTTCTCAGAAAATTGTGAATGTTGGCTCTAACTCCTTTTTAAAAATATGTGAAACAGAAGGATTTACACCTCTACATTCCTTCTAAGTATGCTGGGCTTTAAAATGGGATATGCAGGAACTTAATGAAAATCAACAGAGAGAGAGAAGGTTATGAATACAATTTGAGGTAAGTGCAAGACTTTGTGCTGTAACTAGAAATACTCTTATAAAACAATGTAGCCAACAAAAAGGTTGAGGGCTGGTAGGTATGGTATAGTGGAAAGCTGTATTTATTCTTTTACTAGACCTACAGCGTAGAGTATTGGCCTGAGGTGACCACTTATCCCAGCAACCTAAGAACCAGATCTGATTAAACAATGTAGCTACAGCTCATAAAATTAAGCAAATATTTCCTCAAACAGTAATATTTTCAGCTCATGTGGAAAGGATATTGCCATTGTCCATCCCGTGGATGTGAGAGGATAGGAAATCTTATCATTCTTCCACTATTTTTGCAAATAAAAATGATATAGTTTTTCCAGAACTTGGTTTGGATCATACAGCATTTTCTAGGAAATGTCACGAGAACCTCAGTGAATAGTGGATTATATGAAGAAATCCACTTTCCATGACATATGGGTAACAAACGTGGGGAAGGACATGGAAAGACCCTCATCGTCAGCAGTCCGTCATTCAGTCTTTCCTGTGCTCCCTGGCAGGGAAGACAGACGAGATAAGAAAGACAACCCTGGTCACAACAAAGAGATTAGAATTGATGTGATTTCACCTCTCTATATATCTGGCTTAAGGAAAGTTGTGGTGTGGCATCATCTCTAATAAAGAATGGAAATACAGGTAAAAGCTTAGATTTTGCTGTGACTAGGTTATTCTTTTACAGTGAGATATCCAGAAGGACTTGGTTTTGATTTGAGGATACTGAAAGAGAAATTAGTATTAACCACTGTAGAACATTACTGTTAATATGGTAAATCACTGGGAGAAAGCATGATTATGAAATGTGTCCTGAGAGAAAGAGCTCGCATGATTAAACTCCCCTGCAAGAAGTTAAAAAATGAAGAAAATTGAGTGAAAGAGAATAACCCCCCAGAAATATTGGTGAAAGTGCTGCAGTTGCCTAGAGTATACTGAAGATGGCTTGTAGTAAGAATGGAAAGTTGAAAAGTTTGTATGTCTATAGCAGAAGAAGATAGAGTAACTTGTAAGCCTTAGTTTGCCTTCAGTAATGTGGATTTTAAACAAGTCTTGAAAGAGAGAATAGCTCAAGTTATGAAAAAAAATCCAATAAAATGGAGCATAGGTTTGTCAAAGGTGAGTCATGCTAAGCTAATCTGTTTTTGAGAAACAAAATATGCTTTAAAGAAAAGAAGTATAACTTTTTTTTTCTTTTTTTTTTTTAGCAAAACAAGAAATACTGCTGCAAGGAAAATTATAAATTTAGGTAAGATGGGAATTTATGCAAAAATAATTTAAGAATTATTAAAAAAAAGAAGAAAAAGAAAGAGAGAAAGTGAGAAAGAGAAAAATAAGAAAGAAAGAAAGAAAGAAAGAGAAAGAAAGAAAGAAAGAAAGAAAGAAAGAAAGAAAGAAAGAAAGAAAGAAAGAAAGAAAGAAAGAAAGAAAGAAAGAAAGAAAGAAAGAAAGAAAGAAAGAAAAAGAAAGAAAGAGAGAGAGAAGGAAGGAAGGAAGGAAGGAAGGAAGGAAGGAAGGAAGGGAGGGAGGAAGGAAGGAGAAAATTACAGATTCTAAGCCAAGCGGATCAGTTCACAGTAAGAAAGGCATGAGCTGTGAACCTTTGATAGGCGGTCTGTATGATTTCTGTGGTGTTTTTTTCCCCCATTAAAAGGTTGGTGTTGACTTTTGACAATCAACAAGACATTTTAAGGCACTGAACAAAACACAAGAAACCTTTTTTTCAGTGAGAATTCTTGTTAAGAAAGGACTTTACCTGCCACTTTTACATTACCCTATCAAATTTGGGATGAATACAATTATATATTGTCTTTCTGCAGTGACTTTTTTGACATTTAAAGGCAAAAATTGCCTTTATGTTCTTGACAATCGTAGTTCATTGTCAAAATAAGAGAATAGAGTTCAAGAGGTAATAGATTCCAAGGGGACAATTTCTGCCATTTCAAACATGTTAGGTTTGCATGTTAAGTAGGTTTACTGATTTCTGTAGAAGCTTACAAAGAATGCATCATAGAACATTATTTGGCCCAAAATGTACACAGCGGCAAATCTAACTCTTTATTTAAATGGCTAAATAAAACATCAGGAATTTGTAATATTCAGAACTTTTTCTATTGTCTTCTGCTGATAATCTGTTAAGATTTATGATTTTAGGAATTCTATCCCCTTAACTCATCAGTTATGCAAGATTAAAAGCCTAAGCTCTTTCTTCTAAGAAAGGTTCTTTCTCCCCTTCCTTCTTAAATCTTTACCACTCTGTAGTAGTAGTAATTTCTGTATCCTTAGAGGATCATGCTTACATAAAACAAAAATGGCATAATTAATAGAATTTAAATAATATTTACCAAAAATAGTATGAAAAGAAAAACAAGAGTTTGTATGGCATGATGTGCTGTAAGGATAACTTGTCTGTCTGTAAAAATTCACCCTATGGGTTAGATTTTCATTCTGAAATGTGGACGTGCAGTCATCTGAACATCATTTTTGGGAAGAGGATATCAGGATCAGAAAGTTAATTCCTAAGAAGAGAATAACCATCAAATATATGTAACATGAATCCCTCTAAGAGAAACTGAAGAATTATTTTCTTCATTTACTTTTTGTAATTTTAATTTTATTTGCATGTTTAGTATAGATTGAGGGCAGCTAGAAAGACCGAAGGCTCTATTAGGAAAAAGAATTTTATTCTTCAAACTCTAAGAGAAAGAATTACAAATTTTGTTGGAAAAGACTGTGATTTTCTTTGGCAAGTGTTCTGATAAACAGTTTGCATAACATACTTGGTATTCCTTGGTATTCTATTCCAGTTTTATTATTTTTCTGGCTTTATATGTTAGATTGTATCTATTGATTCAATACTGAGGGCCTTTAAGCATTTTAATATTTTATAAAGGAAGAATAAAGGTGTTTGATTTTCCTCCATTGAACAAATGAAGGCAGACAAACATTTTTTTTCATTCACAACTTTGTCTGGATCCCTTTTTGCTAGATAAATGTCCTGTGGTTGTATAAGTAAACAGCTACTGATTAAAATATCCACAAATATGGAAAAGAATTTATACTATGGTTCCTTCTTCTTTAGGGTCCTGGTACATAGCACAAATGAGTTTCTTGACAGTGCATAATAATAAGGATCAGTAAAAACTTAACCTAGGTCCGAAAAGAAATAAAATGAAAGCTGAAAAACAAAACAAATAGTAGTCTGGCAAATAAGCTTGGTTCTGTCATGTAGTGAAAGTTTATGATGAATCTCTTCCTTGCTGCTGTTTAATAGTTTTGAGCTATATTATATAAGGAAAAAAACAGCAAATTATCTTGAGAAATGAAGTTCAGCCATTGTCCCCCACTGGAGTCAGTTCAGTGTCCTCTAATATCTAATGTGTAATACTCTGAAGATCCTAGCACTTTTGAAGACAAATCATTAAACCTGTAATTATGAGGTAACAGACTGTTAAAACTGGCTGATTAACAAGAGGAAATAGCACAACCTGTTATTATTTGCACATTGGTTGAATTTTTTTCTCAACTCCAGATAAAGAGTTTTAATTACCAAAAAAAAAGAAAAAAAAATTATACAGGAGTAATAGGATATTTTTGTTTCTGATACAAAGTCAAAAGAATTGAATCTGCATTAACATAAATGAGGACCTGTCATAAACAAAAACTTGAAACCTCTACAGGTATTGAACTGAAACCCATCACACGAAGAGGTGGTAGGAACTGTTTTCCTTATATGGCAACTGAGGATTATATCCTGTATGATAATATTCTGGGAATACTAGTATTCTGTGATGGAAATATAATAGCATAGGTAGAGCCTTGCAGCTAATGTTTGTAACACAGGGAATGGTTTATGGATTAAAGATTATGTTTCGAACAGAATAGCAACATGCTAAATAGAAGTTGGAAAGAGCCTCCGTTGTGAATTGGTTTCAGGCATTTTTGCAATTACTGAACGGTGACCAGCATATGGCAAAATGAAAACAGTAGAAGGAAAGATGTCCCTGTACCTAATGGATATTTATGCTATCCAGCAAGAACACTAAGGCAGATGACTAATATTGAAAATATAAAATTTAATATTTTATATAAATGTTATATGAAAATTAAAAAAAAAAATTACACTTGTAAACTTGTAAAGTATTTCATTATTTTAGCTATGCTTTCAAATCTTTTATGCCTGGACAGGCCAAAGGACACCGCTAGTTCTAGTTTGATCTAAGGGTCCTTTCTGCTTGGTCCCTAAATTGCTTTCCAGCAATTTTTATTATAACATTAATTTGCCAATCAGCTACCTGGTATATTGTTATGATATAACTTGTCTGCTTCAGAGTAAGTAGGGTATTTCTGCTTTACAAGTAAATGCAGTGTTTACAGGAGGAAAACATTTGTCTTCCAAAGATCACTAGGAGGTTTTAAATTTTTTTAATTTTTTTTTTTTCCTGTGTTTGGACGTGAGGGCTTGAAGCTAGCTTCCTTGTTGATAGAGAAACTCATACACATTTCAGCTAAGTACTGCTGTTGCCAACAGCCTCTGGAAGATGTATTATACTCTCTAAAGCTCAAGTAATGAACCTTAGGTTTGTTGTTATAGAAAGACATAAATTAAATGTACCATTCTGACAATAAAAGTTCAAAATGAGAAGAAATCTGCATTTTGATGAGAAGCAAATAAGACTAATCTTCAGAAATAAAATATTCTTGTGTTGGAAACTTCTGTAAGACAAAAAATTTCTATTCAGTTCAGAAAAACAGTGATCCATAATGACATGACTGCTATGGTAAGAACTATCAAAGCTATAAAACTTTTAAAAGTGCTCCTCACTTTGTTCAACTGAAGCAGTGACTGGCTCACATACAGAAACTGACAAGTTCTCCTTTAGAAAGGATTTAAGGTATTAACTTGCCTTTATGAGAAGTATGTTTCTTCTTAAGTGTATTTTATCTACTTGCAAGCCCATGGGAAAGATTATTTCTAACCAATTACAGGTATTTGTTATATTATCTTGTGATTACATAGTTGTTTTATTTCCAGAATCCCTTTATCCTTCATATGAATTTTTATGCTGAATTTAAAATATGTGTGGTTATTAAGAATTAACAGTGAAATGATCAACAATTTTATATTTCTTAAAGCTTTATTTTTTCCCTTTAATAATGTTGGTGGTGTTTTCCATGGTACTTTCCATGCAATGAGATGTACGTAACATTTTATCGTCAAAATAATGTTTCAAGTAGTAAAATGGCAAGGGAATACTGACTGAGCTATTAATAAAACACACTAGCTTTTAGCTGGCAAAGCAGCTTTCTTTCCATCAAACATGTCTCAGCCTTTAATAAAGAAACTCAAGTGCTGTAGGTGAAAAATTACTTTTCTCACCCGGTCATCTGTCTGTCATGTATTATTCAGGTCACCAATGTTTGTCCTGAACTGTATCATTCTGTAGTTGTGTCAGGTATGAAATATGTTCAGTGTAATTCCATCAGACTTCACAAAGTTGATTAGAACAGATCACCTTTTGGCATGGGCACAAGTTATCTCAGTATATTGAGTGAAAAAGACTTATTTATCTTTGCCTTTTAATAAAGAAAGAGATGAGTAAATTTATCCATTAACCTGAGAACAGTCCCACATTTTCTGTGAATACAAACTAAAGGCAATAATTATATCAAAAATACTTTAACACATGAGTGTTTCTTTGAATATACATGGTTGTGTCTGAAACCAGAAAATATAAACTTTGAGTCACATGCATTATATAGCAAGCTTTTAATTTTTAATTATTTTTTTTTTCCCTGAGCAAGATCATCAGAAGCAATTATATTAGTTTTGGTTTGTATTTAGTAGATTGTAAGACTGTAATGATGTGTTTTTTCCTTAAAATTCAAACGTTGGTGAAGGTCTAAATATATGGGCTGTGCCACATATTTTATTCTAACTAATAAGGACACAAAATAGACATGAAATACTTTATCAAAAGTATCTATTAAAATAGATAATACTTGTTTCTCAAGGATAATGACTGACCCTCCATTCTGTAATAATTTGTTAAAGAAATTTTTACTTTTTTTAAAAAAAAAAAACCATTGTGTACTTCTTATTATGGAGAACAACTCTGTGTGGCTATTAAGTGGGCTTGAATGACCTAAGCAATCTTTTTAAGACCTGTGATAATTCAATGCAATCCCATCTCCAATACCATTTCAAGATGAAAATATACATGCCTGGTGTACAGCTCCTGTAGATGTTCAGTGTTATTGAATAATAGAATCATGAATGTTTGGACTGGAAGGAACCTCCAAAAGTCATCTAGTCCAACCCCCCTGCTATAAGCAGGGACATCTCCAACTAGATCAAACTACTCAGAGCCCCATCTGGCCTGATCCTCAATGTCTCCAGAGACAGGGTCTCCAACACCTGTCTGGGCAACCTATTCCAGTGCTCTATCACCCTCATATTAAAGAACTTTTTCCTAACGTCTAACCTAAATCTACCCTTTTTATCTTAAAGCCATTACCCGTCATCCTGTCACTACAAACCCTTGTGAATAGTCCCTCCCCTGCTTTCCTGTAGGCCCCTCTCAGGTACTGGAAAGTCACTGTAAGTTCTGCCCGGAGCCTCCTCTTCTCCAGGCTGAACAGCCCCAACTCCCTCAGCCTGTCCTCATAGGAGAGCTGCTCCAGCCCTCTGATCATTTTTGTGGCTCTCCTCTGGACACACTCCAACAGGTCCATGTCCTTCTTGTGCTGGGGGCTCCAGAGCTGGACACAGGACTCCAGGAGAGGTTTCACCAGGGCAGGGCAGAGCAAAGGGGCAGGATCACCTCTAAGCGATGGCAATGTTGTTGTAAGAGAGTAAAATGTTTTAATAGGCAGGTAATTCAAAGACACACAACTGAAAAGTTCCTAGGGAGTTCATTGTGTATTAGTCTGATTAGAGCTTCTCTACTTCCCAAACAAACTTTTACATTGATTTGGGAACAGGTTAAACGAACTTATATGGCAATAAGGTACAGCAGCAATTTTTGCCTCAGTTTTTATGCTGGAAGAATATCAATTAAATGTAAATCATACCTCATAAAAAAAGCCCCTATCTGACAAAATACGGAGGTTATACTGTTTTAGGGGTACATAACCAGATTAATCAGGTTATAGTTAAAAAGTACCCTGTATACTTCACTAGATTTTTCCTGCATTTTTTGACATCTGTGGTGGGATTCAGACCCAGACTAAGACACCTAGATTCATGTATCTGAATGTGATATATTCTTCAAGAAAGGTAAAAAGGAAGATCTGAAGAACAATGGGCAAGTTACCTTCACCTCAGTCCCTGGGAAGATGGTGGAACAACTAAATCCTTGAAATCATGTCCAAACACATGAAGGACAAGAAGATGATTCGGAGTAGTCAGCATAGATTTACAAAGGGGAGATCATGTTTAACCCATGTTCTACAGTGAGATGATTAGTTTGGTGAACAACAGGAGAGCAGTGAGCAGTGTTTACCTCAATTTTAGTAAAGTTTTTGACCCTGTCTCTGATAACACCGTTATAGACAAGGTGGCAAATCACAGTTTAGATAGTTTTCAATCTAATAGTGGATTCAAAACTAGTTTAACAGCTGGGTCCAGAAGGTTGTGATAAGCAGCATGAAGTCCAGTTGGATGCAAGTAACTAGTAGTGTACACTAAAGATTGATACTGGGGCTAATACTGTCTAACATCTTCATTAATGATTTAGGCAGTGGGACAGAGCAAACCCTCAGATAGTTGATAGATGATACAAAGCTGTGAGAAGTGTCTGATACCACAAAGGTCATGCTGCCATTTAGAGGGGTCTCAATAAGGTGAAGAATTGGGCTAAGGAAAGGGGAAATTCAAAGTCCTGCAGTCGGAGAATAATAACCCCAAGCACTCATACAACACCAGCTGGAAAGTAGATCTGCAGAGAAGGACATTGAAGTCCTGGTAATCAACAAGCTGATCATGTTGGCAATGTATCCTTGCAGCAAAGAAGGCTAACAACATATGAAGCTACATTTTGAAGAGCATTGCTAGCAAATCAAGGGAAGTGAACTGTTCCCTAATCAGCACTGATGAGACACGTCTTGTGTACTGTGTTCAGTTCTGAGCTCTTCAGTACAAGAAGGGTATGGACTTGCTGGAGTGAGTCCAGTGAAGTGCCATAAAGATAATTAAGGGACTGAATCCTCTTTCATGTGAGAATCTGAGCAAACTGAGGCCTGCTCAGCCTAGAGAAGAGATGGCTCAGATAGGAGGGAATGAAGAGGCAGCCAGACTTACCGGTATAGCCCACTGACAGGATGTGGTGGTTTAGCCCCAGGCAGGAGCCGGGCACCATGTGGCTGCTTGCTCATACCCCAAACCCCCTGCACCGGAGGGAGAAAAATACAAAACCCTGAGGGTTGAGATGATGAGAATTTACTACA
>NW_008615629.1:21916-24168 GCF_000691845.1 Merops nubicus | reverse complement strand
CGGGCACCCAGCCGGCCTCCAGCGAACGCACACCTTTCACCTGAAGGGTGCGGGTCCCGTTTTGGGGAACCTTTCACAATGCCCCGCGCCGAGGCACCGGCAGAGGCACAGGGACCGGCTGGGCCAGACCCACGAGGGTGGAGAAAAAGTGGGGAAAAAATGCAGACAAGCAAAGCCCCAGCATCCCACCCCCGAGAGACCTGAGGACACAAAATTGAGGCCAAACTCTCAGCATGTGCCGTTTTGTCCGAGCTGTTCCATGCTGCCTATGTTCAGATTTGCTTCCTAATTTTGCAGCCCAGCACCTCTTCTGTCACAGCCATGTGCCTGCCTTGTCCTCCTGGCACATTGCCTGTTAGGTTGGCATCTCCCTTGTGCTAAGGTTGAGAAGGGAGCTGTAGGCTTGATGTTTGCCAAGCTCACATGCACTGAGGTCCACAGGTACCCCCGAGAGGGAAGCCACCACCTCCCAGCTCTCCAAGCACTGCCACCACCCTAGGCATAGTGTGTGCACGTCAAAACAGCCCAAAACAGAAAGCTGGTTTTGATCCCACAGACAGAATTTCTTACTACTTATCACATTACAGCACCCGCGAGCATGATAAGGGCTTTGTGGTACACACACTACAAACAGCTCCTGAAGAGTTTATAGTTAGGCATGGATCCTGCAAAGTCTTATGCAAGACCTCTGAAGGAGTCCCACTGCCTTTAATGAGACTGCTGGGTACCCAAATTTATGCACAACCTTTGGCCGTGCTCCTGTCAGCAGCCCTTGCCCCAACAAAGAACTGCTTTCAAAGCAACGTGCCTTGGCTCAAGATCTGCAGACCCAGCTCACAGGACAGATTTTCATGCTTGACCATCACAGAAGTAAAACTACAGATCACATCCCAAGCGTAAGAGAGCAGAGGTAGTTTGCAGTCTGTAGCTTCACAAGAGATTTAACCTGAACTCATCTTTGTCGTGAAGACCTACTCTTGTCCCTCACCTCCAGCTGCTTGTTACTTTTCTACAGGCACTTTGGCAACTAATTAAAAAAACCACCAAACAAAAGAAAACCAAAGCCACCCTGCCAGGCTTTCTGGTGTGACTGAGCATGAAGTTACCCGAGGGCAAGCGACAGCAGAAGGGAAGTGGAGGGAACACATGACTGAGGCTTGGAAGACCCTTTTGAATGTCAGCACAAACTCCTATGAACTGAAGATTAGAATGAATTTGGAGCCTAATATGGGATGCAATTATTACTTATTTTGAGTAGGTGTTAGTTCTTTGGAGATCCAACTCCAAACATTTTCAAGAGTGAACATTCAGTTTTTAAAGTTGTTTTGGCTATTTTTGTGGGTTGTGTTTTTGGGTTTGTTTTTTTTTTTTTTTTTTAAGATGGTGCTTTCAGAGGAAGGTGCCTGGACCTGCACACTGACCTGACATTTTAATCCAGCTTTGCAATTATAAAGATATTACCAAACGACAAGATGGGTACTGCTGCCATCAGTGGCAGAACAGCTGATATAGGAAGTTCAGAGGTTTTTTAAGAAGAAGTAGGCATTTCAGGAGAGGGTAGTACAGTCCATCCCCTGAGGCAAAGCAGGGAACTTTAATCAAGAGCCTGTAACTCACCTTGAACTCAGAGGCCAAAGGGACCCACTGCAACCAGCAACAATCCCACCATGCCTGTGGAGAGCATGTTACTGGTCAAAACAGGGCAGGGCTGCCCTGAACTGCAGGAGAAGCTGCACAACACCCAGCATTTTGTGAAGATGCCATTTCATGAAGTGATCTGGCTGCCACACAGGATCCCTCAGAATACAAACCCCAGACAGGTGGGTGTTTAAAGTGGAATGTGGCTTTTTTGTCCAAAGAGGAACACAGTGAAGGATGCAGTTTGATTTTGCCTGAAAGTGTCAGAGACTGAGCAGCTGGCATTTCTGTGACAATGGGTGCTAGCAGAACATGCAGCAGTTTCTAAATGTAGAGATATTGCTGATTTCCCTATGTTACAGTTTAAAATCTGTATATCTGGGTATAAAAAAGTAAAGTAATTTTTTTTTGTATTTTGCTTTTCCCTGTTGAAAATAATATTTAACACAATAGCTAATGAAACCTTCAAGAAAACAATGCTTGCTCACCTCTTCCTCTACCTGGCTTTCCTTCTGCCTTTGAACAGGTTTGCCCCACAGGCTCTATTTTTGCTGTGTTTTGCAGGTAACAGGAGAGGAGCAAATAGACAAATACAGTTTCAAAGCACTGAGGGG
>NW_008615629.1:0-21897 GCF_000691845.1 Merops nubicus | reverse complement strand
TGGGTGCAGGACCTGCAGCTACTTTTAATATTTGCCTTTAATGGGTTAGATTTCAAATGTCTAATGCCCCTCTGTTCAAGCCAGTTACAGCTCCAGCACAGCGAGGTCCAAAGTGACTGCAGCCCCACTGCACATCCCTGGCAAAGCAGCCAAGAACCAGGAATGCTGTTCCTGCAGGTCTCAGAAGCCCTGCATTTCAGGGAGCTTGGACCAGGAGTTCTTCATCAGAAAAAAATGAGGAGCATTTCTACATCCATAATGTCCTCCAGGTCCATCCTACCATTACGCTGTGCTGTCACATCATTTAAGTATCTCACAAGAGAGTTGACACAGTGGGTTTTAACATAACAGTCACTCCCACTGGCTGTGCAGGCAGCATTAGCTGTTCCTACAAGCCATGTTTCTTGTGGTCTGCTCTGCCAGCCAGGCTGCTGAGTGATGATCCTGCACTGCTCAGCTTCTCCATTCAGGAGGCCAGGGAACACTGAGCTTAGAAACAGATTGGTGACAAACAAAAATCTCAGGAAATGCTGGACAAAGAGTCTCTGAAGAACGTATGACTTCTCCAAAAACAAGCAAAGCAAAACCAGAATTCCAACCACACTATGTTTGAGAACTCCAGGGAACACAGCAAGCTCCAGGGTAAACCAGAGCAGTCCCCCACATCCAGCCCAAGCCTGAGTGCAACATGTGGATTCACTCCAACTGATCACAGATTTCATCATGGAAACAATTACAAAACTTCACTATATTTTTTTTTACATAAAGAGCAGTGAGAATTATTAGACAGAACATACAAGTGAGGCCTACCCTGGCACTGTTGCATCAACAGTGGATCCTGCACATCTTCCAGGAGGTCTAGCCACCAGACCAGACCAGTGGTGCCCAGCTCTTCTTGCTGGGGTAGTGTAGACTAGAGCAAAGGCTCCAAGCACCTGAAGAAAAAACCTTTGCTGATCAAACCACTCATTCAGCCCATGCAGACTTGAAGGAGTGCAAAATAGTTTAATACTTATGATTATGCACCCCTAGTGTGTAAGTGGCACTGCCCAGAATGAAGAGAACCACTCTATCAAGTTTAGGAGCTCCACAAGCAGGAGATGATGCCAGAGATCTTTAAGGGCTCGTATGTTAAATTGGTGTTCAGATAAATATGCCCTATATTTGCAGTCTATTTTTTTTTAAAGCCTATTTCTTTGCTTTAAGCAATTATCAGTAAGGTATCCTGAAACTTACACAAAATCTATTCTCTCACTCCTTCTGAAAGTTTCTTCCTCCTGATTTCAGAAATCAGTTTCAATAAGGGGAAATCCTGCTTAAGACATTGGTTATTACCTCAACTTCTCTTCCTGTTTCCTTGGCAAGTCCCAAGCCTGCCAGTGGCTCTCCATTCTGATCTGGTTTTATGGCAGGCTGTGAGGAAACACACTGCAGCCTGTGCTGCACAGAGCATCCAGAAGGAGCTGTCTGCACTAGATGTTTAGTGCATGTGTGATGCAAGTTGCAGTGACCTCACATTCTTGTCCTGAACCATCCCAGCTCCACCTTCTCATGCACCAAGAGCTGTGAACTTGATGCTATGCTGATTTTTTGAATGTATACTAAACCCAAAACTTCAAATGGAGCAGCTGGTTCTTGGACAGCCCTCTGCCCAGCTTTAGTCAAATAACCTCCTCCCTGCAAACACTTGATCTTTAAACCTCACAGCAAGATAAGCTTGTCTTGTGTTTGCCCATAGAGGCAAGGATGATGATTATTTTTTATTGATAGTGATTCTTTGGAAGAACAAAAATTCTGTTTCCTGAAACAACAGTGTCGCCCAGAGCAAAGGCTTTTAGACTCTGAGAGGTTCCTGAGGCTTGGATCAATCCCAGTTACAAATGTGCATCTCATTTAAATGATTTTGAGGTTTCAGACTATACCTAATGAATGTTTTATCTTGATTCCCTGTGCAGGAGGGAGTTCTACCCTGTGCTTTACTAGTGGAACGAGTAGATTAGCACACCAAAAGCTTTAGCTATTCTGCTTTCCTCAAATACCTGCACTTCAACTCTTACACATTTTTCTAGTGAATATTTCAACCCTCAGAGCTGCTAACGAGATGTAGGCTCAGCCTGGCACCCAGATTCACACAAGGTATACATCCATCCATGCAGCTTTCACACAGTTTGGGGTCCACACATCCAAAACCACAGCTCTGCAGTGCCAGCTTTGCCAGTCAAGTGTCTGGTTGCAGCATTAAACAGCAGCAGTGCCAGGATTGATAAGCTGCATCATTTCTTAAATAATTTAATTCACATACAGCTCCTCCAGCTTTTTGGAGGAATGGTCTCAAAGTCTTCACTGAGTGGAACTTGCATGACCTATGAGACTTGGGTATAGTAAAATTAACTCCCAGGCAGCAAATGCACCAAGACAAGGCATATGTTGTGAGAACAACAGTCCCTGCAGTTCTTTCTACATTATAAGTTAACATTATAATCAATAGTTCAGAAAAATAGGAAGGGGGGAAAAGGTAATTAAAAAAATGGAGTAGCCTTAATTATGCTGCTGATGTACACAGACATAATTGCTTAAATTGCCCATTTCATTTAAGGTTATTACACATTTTTTTGCAAAATTGAATAATTAGCAAGGAAGTCAACTGTCTTCTTCTGGTCCAGGCCAAATGAGACAGTTTACAAACACAAGCTTCATTTCCAGGGCATCAAAAATAACTTGGATCCACATGACAAAGCACCAGGCACACAAATGCTGATCTTATAACAGAGTGGATGTTCCATTTCATCAAATTCATACTGAAAAAGAAATTCTTAGCTTTAAGGAAGTGCAGGAAAAACATTTTAGCCAAGCTTGGGATGGGAGAGTACATGGAATTTAAAAAAAGAAAAAAAAGCTCAGTTCCCACACGTGAATGCTGCTATGAAGTTGTCATCAGAAAATCTGTGAGTACAAACTTCAAGCTGGAGAGCACACAAAGCACTTGACAAGCTGTGCACACAGTCCAAACAGCCAATGAAACTTCACTAATTCAGTACAGTGCTCAAAATCTAACTGCTTAGAAGCAAATATCTTTCAGTAATTGAACTAAAACCAGAGATTTATTCACCTCCGACTTTGATGTCCTGTGTATTTATAAAGAAATGCTTAGATTTGTGGTGTAAGTGGAAAACAGTGTCAGCCTATTGCAAAGTAAAAGGACAGAATGTTTCAGACAAGATGAGGAAGCCCCTAGCAAGAGCCAGTAAAACAACACCTCAAGAAAAGCAGAACGAGATCTGAAGTCATTCTGAGTCACATCACAGAGGTTCAAACAAACAGTGCTCTGCTAAATAGGAAATGAAGAGCTTATGTCAGTGCTTTTCATCAAGTGTGTGTTAGTCTTTAATAACTCAACTGGCTGGTGGCCATTGAATGTGGTACAGCTGCTGCTGCATGAGTTGAGACCTTCAGTTTGAAGTTTTCTGCCTGAAGACAAGTATGAGGAAGGCTGGCTGCATTAGTTGTTTAAAACCCTCCACACTGAATTAGATACCAGCACTCTACATCCCAGAAAATTCTCCCTGGTACCCTACCTCTTATCAGAAATGAGATTCCCAGTAGTGTATATTCATTAAGAAACCTGTCAGAGCATAAACATGTATTTCTACAAATAGAGAATTACACTGGAAAGACTAAACCTACCTAGTTCAAAATCTGGTTTTAATTTCAGCCCTGAACCGTTAGCTTTAATATTTAGCTGAATATTTAAAAGTCTGGATTCACATTTGGTCATTTTAACATTGCTCACCTTCTTTTTTATAGAGGTTTTCTGTTTCTTCTACCACAGCCCTATAACATTTTACACTGTATTCAAAAATTTAGGCTACATGAGATTACTCCAAGTAAATGTGTCACAAAATAATGCTGACATTGAATATATGATCTTTCATACTTCATTCACTGAAGCAAAGTAAACCAGCCCACTTTTTAAACCAGACAATCATTATATAGTCTTCTTCTATTATAAGACCTTTACTGATTTTTTTCTAAAATGAGATACCTTATAAACAAGACAATTACAGTTTATTTTTTTTCCTGGTCTACCAAATGAGTGAAAAATGTGTTTTGAGGGGGTTTGGTTTTGGTGCTTTTGTTTGAAATGTTACTTATATAATACTGAGGCAGAAAAGTGTTTTCCTGGTCTACCAAATGAGTGAAAAACGTGTTTTGAGGGGGTTTGGTTCTGGTGTTTTTGTTTTAAATGTTCCTTACATAATACTGAGGCAGAAAAGTACCACTTAACTGAGGCTACTGATTTGCTTCAGAATAATTTCTATTATGTATCCTATTTAACTGAAAAGCTTTTAACAAGACCATTTATCCCATGCTGACAATGGCTCTACCAGCTGCAGGCAGGTTGCATTTTTTGCTTAATGGCAGAAGAAAGCCAAATGCTCTGACTTGCACAGAATACATCCAGTGTAAAGTCTCGTCCCCATTAAGTTTAAATTATCCAAGAGCACTGCCCTTGTCAACAGCAATTTGGCACTGCTGCCATCAAACATACACTCAGCTACACTATTTCAAAAATCTTTCCAAGGCAGAGAAGCCAAAAATGATTGCTACCACTGTGGCTGCCAGGCTCCAGCCTGTTTAAAGACAAGGCAAGAATCACAGAAGAAACCTACAATCCTGTACACTGAAATTCTGTAATTTTAGGGTGGTTTACTTAGAGAATCATAGAATCCTTTAGGTTGGAAGGGACCTCCAAGATCATCAAGTCCAACCATTGAGCCATTAGGGCTCTCAAGTCCTCTGCTAAAACAGATCAGAATCTGTCAGGGTTGGAAGGGACCACAAGGATCCCCCAGTTCCAACCCCTCTGCCATGAGCAGGGACACCTCCCACTAGATCAGGCTGCCCAGAGCCGCATCCAGCCTGGCCTTAAAGACCCCCAGTACAAAGTTCAGGATGATCTCCCAGACATCTGACCAGAGAAGATCCAGCCTAACCCCCATTTCACTTTTCTGTAGGCCTGTACATGCAGGAGAGGAAGATTCTACACACTTCCCTCAAAGGGTGTGACATGGACAACAATTTTTGCAAGAAATTTTGGAAGAGTAGTATCAAACATAAGCTGCTACATCTCACAGAGATTTCCATTGGCAGCCAGTACAGACCTACACTAAAAAAGCCACAGAGCAACAGCAAATGTACTTGTGCTGAAGCATGTCTCCATCCTGTAGACATCAGCATCATATTTTATTTTTAAATATTATATTTTTAAATCATATATGGCTATGCTCTTACTATGCCAGCATACAGACCCCTGCATTCCAACAGCCTCCTCATTTCCTCTTCCATCTTTCCACCAAGCTCCCTAGCAGCTCACTCCTGAGCAGTACCTGATGCTACCAGATCTCCCAGATCCATCTAGGCAACTCCCATGCTTCTGAGTCACAGTTCTGACTGCAGGCCATCCTTAGGCCTTCTATCCTTTCACTTTCATCCCATTTGTTTCTGGCCAGAAACACAATCAGCCAAGAGTAGAATTGCTTCAGGTCTGTCCAGAGCTGTTCTGCTTCACACCACAGCAGCTTCTAGTGGGGTTCTGAGTCCTGTCTTATCCATCCTACTTACTGGAGCCTCTGCAACAAATTTTAAATGGGAATGTATTAATCATATCAATATTCTGTAGAACTGTGTAAGGCAGATGTTGCTTCCTGAGGAATACAGGAATACTTTGTATACCCTGATAGCTTTTGTGCACTAGTCAGATGCCTCAAGAAAATGTCATATTTCATCATGGTGCCACACAGGTAGGGAAACTGTGGCCCCAGGAAAGGCTCATGTAACATGTTTTACTCCCTTTATTACCACAGGACAATTCTGTGGTGTGTGGTCTGTCAGCAGATGTACTTCAAAGGCCTCTTCAGCAATTTTCCCCATTCATCCCTTATTTCTCATATGGATGACAGTTCTCTCAGAACTTAATTGTGGACTAGCTGTTGCTTAGCAGGCAGGTTGAGGCTATTTCTGTAGGTCTGCTCAACTCAGGAAAACTACTATGCCCCCTAAAATGGCCAACTGATACTCACTTAGGGCTTTCTCATGTAATATTAAAGTACTGCACTTGAGGAGCCTTTAGTAACAAACAACATGCACAAAAAGAGTTCTTAAGGCAACAGGATACATCTAAATTTATCAAAAGGACCAAAATAAACTTTGAACTCCTAGGAGAAAATCCTAACAGTATTTTGGTATCTAAACATTCCCATTAAAAGAAAAATTTATGTCAAGATGTCAATAGTGCTGGAGAAAAACTAACAACATTTATTGACATTCTTAACATAGTGCCACAACTGACAGCATCCAGCAAAGTCAAGTAGCTTGCCAGTATGTCCAAACCTGGTTTTAGCTAAGTAGAAAAAAATCAGGCATGTAACAGCTTGTGTATTTCTGCTCTGCTCCCCTGGAATCTTCTTTGTATTATGATTTTAAATTTGCCAACACTTAATAATAAATAAAAAGGTTAAATTTGGATTTTTTTTTAGGTTCAGATTCTCTTAGGGTGACAACTCAGGATTGAGAAATAGAAAAGAAAAATTAATATGTAAATATCTTCAAAGATGAGTTGTTAGGTCTAAACTACTGAATTAGTCCAATCTTTTAAAAACTGGAATATATACCAGGTGATAAAGCAGGAGGTCACTTTTGGGTGAAGTTAGCATTTAAAGAAGTCAGCAGAGAGCCACGGCTCTCACACAAAAGGGAGTTCTCACAAGATGACATGTCTAGACATCCCTTCTTGCAACTGCTAGAAAAAGATGTGTTTGCAATATCCAAATCACTGCACTAAACACTCAAAACTGCCTCAGAGTTGAGAACCCTGAACCTTTCAAAGTGATTCTTGTTTTTCATATTTCCTGTGCTAGACAGCAGAACTGAATTTTTACACTATGAAATTCGGGTTGTATGAGGCACTTAAATATGGATCATTTACATTAGTGAAATATATTAAAATCAGAACATTCTGGTTCACTTACAGCTGTTATTTGCACAAAATAACAATTTCTTCGAGTTCATTTGCTCACAGAAGTTGATGATGGGAGAAAAACTGTTTCTCCTTCATTTCCACTCCAATCATACTCACAATTGGTCATCTCAACACTTTTGAGACTTATGGTTGGCAGTCAAGGCTGTGCAGGCCAGTGACAACTACAAGCACATGAACCACATCCAAGAGCCAATTTCTGACACAAGGCTCTAAGATTTTAAGTATTAACAGTAAGTGACTGCTGTAAGTTAGAACGGCTAGAATCCTACAAAACACTCTCCCATCTTTGATAAGAATCAGAGGTACAACAAACCTTCAGAGACTAATTCTTTAATGTAGTTTCTTGTGGAGTCTGAGAGGTGACCCACCAGATTCTGTACGTCAAGAAAAAAGTTAGACCGTATTGAGCTATTTTATAGTCTTAATTTCAATCCCAGAGCACAATTCCATATCCTGATGTAAAATGTTTCTGTATTATAGAAATCTGATTCCTGCTCCAAACTGAACACCATCACATATCCTGAAAAGAAACAAATAATAAACAGTGTAAGTGATACATACAGTACTGATGAAATGAAAATCAATTCTATCTCCAAATTCCCAAGGTTTTCAATCCTTGGAAAGTTACAAGTCAAATTTTAGCTGACAAAGGCTTTTTAAAATTAATGCTTTGCCAAGATATGGAGTGTTTACACTTGCAAAATAAAGCCCATAATTTTAAAACTGCTATTATTTCTTCACATTCACATGAATGACAAATAGAAACAGATGCCAGCTCCTATACAGAATACAGTATTTCATGCAGTATTCACAGGCAAGAATAGGCCCCCTGAAGCTTTTATATTGTCTCCTCTAATACTTGCTTCATGTGGGATAACTGGTTGTTAACAAGTTAATTTGTTCTCCCTTTATCTATAGTTAAACTTGTTTTCATTTTTCAAGCAAATACATCAAACTCAATATTTATCCAAACACTTGTTTTCGGAAGGCTTAAGAAAATCCCATGAGCTGTCTCAGTGATCATTCACCCTAAAGAAATAAAACCTGCTACACAGCTATATTTCAACAGCTGAGCTCAAGCTGAATGAACTTTGAAACTTGAGAAACAAAAGCCTTAAACCAAGAAGTACTGTGAAACCAACATGAATAAAGTAAGCAGAAAGAATAGCATCAAGTGCTGAAAAAATCTCTCAATTGGCATAAAATAAAACTAAAAGGCAGCAATTCTCTCTGACAAAATGAGATAGATGTGCAGGAACTTGTAAAACCAGTTACTACTAAAGGAGTTGGTGTAAAAACCAAACCTGTCACCAGACTGTACTCCCATGGGGAAGCAGTAGTTCAGCTCTAGCCTGGCAATGTTGCCGAGCCGGAGCACTACGCCCGTGCCGTAGGACCATCGGATGCACTCTGCCAGCTTCTGCAGGTGAGCCCTGGGACCATCCCCTGCAAGCAAAAGAGCAGGAGAACAAGAACCAAAATAGATTGTCAAAGTGGTCACAGGCTAACTGGATTTTCAGAGCTAGAAAACAGACTACTTCAGAGCACCTCCTGCAGACTCAAAATGTATTTACGACCTGCAACTCCTATAAATGCCAAAAACCTTGGACTCAAAGTGCAATTTTTGTGGGACTACTG
The DNA here is from genome assembly GCF_000691845.1 of Merops nubicus. Taxonomy (NCBI): domain Eukaryota; kingdom Metazoa; phylum Chordata; class Aves; order Coraciiformes; family Meropidae; genus Merops; species Merops nubicus. The sequence continues at coordinate 13,220 of NW_008615629.1, read as the reverse complement.
GTTGGTCTTCACTTCCCACCATCATACAGCTACTTGCATCAACCTGGAAACAAGTACCAAAGACTTCAATGTCTTTAGTCAGTCTCTTACAGTTGATAAACCTGCTTTTCAGTTGTGCATGAAGTGTCTCCCTCCCATATGGTTCATCCCAGTAAACACTTGGAAGGTGATGTTTTGGTGGGATGCTATCTCCTTTTGGAATGGTGCAAGATAGCAGGTGTTAATCAGTTACCACACTGGTCTGCAAACATCACTGATTCATTAGCTCTCCTTCCTACAAGTTGTGCTAGAATTTCTGCAGAAAGCTGAAAAAATTACCAGCAATCTGTCAAATATCCAATTTAATAGCAGCAGCTTTTGACAGGCTCTAAAATACATTGGCCTTTTTGACAGGCACCAAAATCTATGCAGTAAACAAACTGCTTCTGAATCAACAGACACAGAATAGCTCTCCTTTTTGCTTTTAGAGAGGGAAGCAGGTCTTTTCATAGACAATTCTCCTGGCCTTACCATAGTTAAGGTTGCAGAGGTTCCCAGCATTGAGGAAGAAGTGTGTTCGGAAGAGGTCCCCAAACCCCCCCCGGCCTGGCCGGAAAGGGAGGGGGGTGTAGAGGTGCAGGCCCCCAGCCCAGTAGGCTTCTCCTCCCAGGTAATCACCTGTTCAGGTAAAATGTTGGAAGAGAAGCATTCACTGTGGCATACATTCAAAGAAGCAGTTAAAGGTACAAGAAGACATCTTTAAGTTATTCCACGCTGCACTTCTGCTCTTTGCAAATCTTGCCATTTGCTTCTCACTCTCTCCAGCCTCACCACTGTCAAGTAAAACACCAGCACTTAGGCAATTCTTTAAACCTTCCCAGGGAAGTGCCCTGTCTGCCTCAGCCCCTCACCAGAACAGCCTGCACCTACTCGTGCCTCATCAGAGATTACCTCCTGAACACCTCTGAAATACTTGTCTTAGTTTTAAAAATGGATAATTGATATAATTAAACAATTTGATAACGAGAAGTCAACAACAGAGTAAGGAATAGAACCAAGGAAGCTCCTGGCTCTTCAAACACCCTTGTTGATCAGATTACCTGTCCCCTAAGCTACCCCAACACATGCTGTACCAAACAGATTTAATGTTACTGTTGCTATAAACACCTTCTGGGAACTTTTTCAGCTTGAAGGTTGCTTACTAATTAAAGTGATGTACTGGAATTATGCAAGTCTGAACACACACTTGGTTTACAAAATTAACTTATGGCTTAACTAAGAACTACTGGGCTCTGTTCTGTTATGAATGAAACTACAACAACAGATCAAAGACACAACATTTCTTGAAGTGCAGAATAAGCACAATTATTTTTATGTCATACAAAGTGTGAGGACAGAACTTGACTCTTCCTTACACACTAATATTTACAGCATGGTCAGAGAAGTGGTATTTAGGAGTTTCAGACCTTCACTCTGGGGTCCAATGCTGTACATACTGAATCCACGCACGCTTGTTGGTCCACCAAGGTAAAACCTAGTGAATACAGTCAAATTTAATTTAATGCTTCACTTGAAAGGACATATTTGAAAATATCTGGCCACACTTCTAAGGTTGCATCTCAGAATTACAGGTAATTTTGTAAGAGGTTTAAAGCAACACAAGAAATTAACTAAATCCTGATGCATCTGGCAAAAAATTCAAACCAAATAGAAGTATTAAAAATAAAAATCACACAAGGATCAAAGCAGAAGGATACTCAGCACTGAGGAATTATAATATTGCCTGATTCTGTCTTTTGTAATAATTTCAACAGAAATACTGTATCCCATGTGAAGTGGGCACAATATTTATTATAAATAAACTTAAGTCTAAATTGTTTCAGCTAGTGGTCTTCAAACACAGGTGTCAGAGGGCAAAACTGTCTAAAAGGCCATCACAGTTACAATATGGCTTTGCTTCTAAAAACACCTACAGTGTTACCTATGACCAACAGAAAATTTGGCAGCTGGTAAATACCATTTTGCACCCATAAATATTGGCAGGCAGAACCACTACAGAGCAAATTACAAATTTATACTACCCCAATATGAAAATCAAAACCAGAAGGCATGGACTGACGTGCAATTAAAGCTAACAAGAAACATTTTACTCTTGCCAGCACCAGAACTACTACTGCTTCTACTACACAGTTTTCTTTATACATTACCTGGGTTGACTGAAAAAAAAAATAAATGAAGAAACATTTAAAAAACTTGCCTGTCAGCTATACTGGATGGCTTGTCTCCAATAGGTACTAGCATTCCACCCCAAAGTGATGCTGAAAATACCTTTGGAGAGAAAAAGAAGTTTTCAGTAACCATCAGTAATGGGATTTTCAGGAAACTGGATCGTTGCTGCCCTCTTTCTTTTAGGCAGGGCTACACCTTAGGAAAGCTGACACAGCACAGTGGAACAAAGTGCTGCTTTCACAACTGCTGAGGGGAAACCCATCCAGCTCCTGTTTACTTATGAATATTCTTGTCTTGAAATAAGACAACACTGCTCACACAAATTACTCCTGGCAATTTTAAACCCATAGGAGGCTGAGTTGAGCAAATACCCACCAAAAATATACAAGCATTAGCTGCCTGTGAATTTGCCTTATAATTAAATGAAACTGCCTTCTGCAACTCTCTATAGTGGTATCAAATACACAAATGGCCTTGCTGCTTATCTATACAGCAATTTTTGGGAGCTAGATCACTGTAATTAATACATTTAATCATGAGATGCACACACATCAGGCAATGCCTTTTCTTTCACCACATGGAAGGTGCAAACATAATGATGTAGTAAGAAAGGGGTCTAGCAAATAGCCTTCAAATGCCTTTCTGCATTGGCCTCACTGGTCTTTTGTTTGGGTTTGATTTCACCACATGGAAGGTGCAAACATAACAATGTAATAAGAAAGGGGTCTAAAAATAGCCTTCCAATGCCCTTTTGCATTGGCTTCACTGGTCTTTTGTTTGGGTTTGGCTTGGGCTTTTTTAGCATGTTGTGATGCAAATTATTGTAACCTCTGATTTTTAAATCTTTGTAATAGAAATTGTTTAATTCCCCATCCAGCTATGAGGTAAGAACTTACTGCACCATCTCCATGTGATAAAGAACTTCTTTCTAAACACAGGCAAGTATTTCTAGGATAAATTGAAATTCTTATTTCCCAACTCTTTCCATCTAATACTATGTCTATGCTGCTTGAGGCTTCAGATTTCTATATTTTCTTTAAACATGAACTTGGAGTTACCCAGTGTCATTTCCTCTGAAGGAGATCTAGCTGAACTCTTTCCATCTAATACTATGTCTATGCTGCTTGAGGCTTCAGATTTCTATATTTTCTTTAAACGTGAACTTGGAGTGGAGTTACCCAGTGTTGTTTCTTCTGCAGGAAATCTAGCTGCTGTACACCAGAACTGCTCTGCCAACCAAACCACAACTTTAATTGATGATGATAGAGTTTGTTTCAAACCCACACAGTGACTCCAAACAAAAGTACTGATGTAGACACCACCCCATCAAATCAGTGCTGTGTTCTGCCTATGGGGTGGCAGACTGGGGTCTCATAGAAACCTCTCATGGTATCACATGTCTCTTTGACTGGAACTTAAATTGTTCATTGTGCTCAAAATGTTGTAGTGCAAGCTCAGCACTGTAGTGAAATAAGTCTTCCCATTCTTTCCCAATAATTTTACATAGAAGAAATAATTTTACTCATTATGATGCCAAACTCAGTAGCCATATATTCATAATTTAAAATGACAAAGGAAAACTAAACCAAGATTAGTCAAAATATTCATAACCCAGGTGAAAGAGACAGAACAAAGGCTGTAATAAGTTTCTGAAAAAAAAAATCACTCTTTAAGACAGATCACAAAGAGCAGATATGCTCATCATAACTTCTGAAGATAGTTCCTAGGGGTGACTGTCACACAAGTTGTGCTTTCCAAAACGGCCACTTTTCAAGTGACAATACATGGTAGGAACGTCAGGTTAAGAATAGAAAATATTTAACTTTCCAAAAAATACATCAAGATATCTACACCATCCATCTTTCACGTCCACCATCTTTTTCTAAAATCCTGAGACACAGATTCAATGACTCATTTGCTACCTCAGAGGAATTACTAGAACACCTTTAAGACATTACCGAATCCCAGATGAGTTGCTTGTTCAACTGAAACTCAAAATCCTCTTTTAGAAAGCTCACGTCTCCACCTGTATAGCCAGCCAACTCCTGCAAAAACACCAGTTAGAGAAATTAAAGACTTACTCTAACACGCTTACAGATCAATTCCAATAATTCTAGAAGGGGTTTAGCACTACCTGATTAATTTTCAGCAAAGCACCTCGTTTTGGCAAGATGGAAGAGTTCCTTGAATCAATCACCATAGCGTGCTGGAAAAAATCAGAACAAGCACTTTTAGGTTCAGGGATCTGCTGAATGCCAGAGTGACACTATTCTTTTTCCTTTGAAGACTGCACACACAAGTGGGAGAGTGCCACAGTTACAGCTAAGCCTAGTGTAGCCTCGTGGATGTGGAGACACTGTACCTACACAGTAACTTAGTTCTGACTTTAGAAGCCACCTCAAACACACAGAGAGATATTTACACCTTTTGGCCATGATACACACCAGAAATCCAGCAGCAACAATGCCCCAGTGTAAATCACAAACTATTTGCAGATTACTGTCCCAAAATTGATCTCTTACTACTTGTAAGCTACAAGTTACAAATGACAAGTGACCAAAAACTGGTATAGGGAATAATATTCAGAAAGGGCATAGCTACTCTTACTACTTGTAAGCTACAAGTTACAAGTGACCAAAAACTGGTATAGGAAATAATATTCAGAAAGGGCATAGCCACGGTAAGATGAGGAAATTTACTGATCCTGTCTTCTACAAAACAGGCCAATTCTGCAGAAAGAAATGGCAGATGACATGGAGGGAGGCCCTGCAGGAATAACAGGGCAGCCTAAGCAACAGTCAAAATGCAACACTCAACTATGAAAATGTGTTTTCCATTTGGACCTCCTGGATGACTCTGTGTGAATGACCAAACACAGCAAAAGGTGTTTTAAGTAAAACACTCTCCCTGCTTAGACAAAACTCCTTTGGGATCATTTCTAAGTCTTAGATGCCTCAAAATAATGCATTTTAAAAAATTATCAGGAAAAAGCCTTACAGAGAGAGATGATTTAAGAGAATGTCCACTTTCTTCTCTAACAGAAAAGGATGCTGTTCTAGCAAGGCAGGCAAGTTCTCTCCACACACCTTCCCATTTCAGTGTGTGACTGGTCTTCCAGACTGGAAACTATAAAGAAAGAATGGAGGAAGATATGAAAAAAAATTTGCTGCAAAACTGAAATAAACACTTCCCTGAAAAATCATTCACTCTAAAGTTTATTTGTACATGATTCTATGTTGCTTCTTTCCAGACTTCTTGGATCAGAGAGAAACCCTTTTTTATTTCAGAGTAACACTAATTTTTCTCCAGCCAGGAAAGTTTCTTCAAGTAGAGGTACTCTACTTAATCCACCCCAAATTAAAAATACCTTGAACTGGGCTGATACAGTGAGCTAGGCAACCAGTTACTTGCCTGAAATGAGAACTTGAACATGAAAAATTTGGAGAAAAACACATTGATATTCTTATATGGCCAAAAGAAGACTGAATTCTAACAAAAAAACTGACTATACTACCTCTGTCATTTTAAAACTGTTGACCTCTTTCAAATAGTGACAAGTTTAGCCCTGTGCCCAAGCATTTAAATAATGCAAAAAGGAACCAAATATTTGCAAAAGCCAGCTGTGACCTGTGAAATGTAAATGAGGCATGTGCTCCACAAATTCTGTGCCACACTTACATTAAATTCTGTTGATATTCCTCTATCAGTTTCACGAAGAGAGCTCCAAGGGAACTGTCCAGTTACTTTATACAGGTTAACTGAAAAACTGAAACACAGTATTACCTGGCAGGTTTAAAAGTGAGAATATTTAAGCAGGTGAAGTTTTATATTATCACAAAAACTTCAGAAATCAGCTCTGCTACGTTATTAACAGACCCCCAGCAAAGGAAGAGATTCAATTATTACTCAGTGGAAGATCTTATTGTTTTATATTTCTTCACAAAATAAATAAAAAGTATACTGAAAAATTCATCCCCTACTTTCTTTCAAAGTTTCCAGGCTGTGGTTTGAAGAAGGACAGGCCATATGAAGTTTCCTTTGTTCCATAGGAGAACTGGAAGGTCACCTTTTCTGCACGTCCAAAGAGATTTGGGAACTTGAGCCCAAGTACCTATGGAGAATTTAAAAAAGACTCACAACTTTTCATCTGATTTGCTGTCTTGGCTCTTAATCATATTCTGAAGACAAGCCTATCTACCCTGAGATTGAGAAATGAGGACACTGAGGAGAGCTGTAACTGTGTTTTAAGCCAGATTTCTCTTTGCACTGGCAGCAAAAGCCCTCACAATAGCACAAGTTACAGTTATCACCCAATTTTTATTGCTGTCCAGTAGCTGCTGACTTAATCTGCATTCTCACTGTATCCTCAGGACTAGAATTGTTTCAGTCAAAATCCCCCAGCCCATCCCAAAGCCCAGCAGAGTAAGTGTTTGGCCTGGCAGGCCAGTGTTTGGGAGGCATCTTGGTTTGAGTAACAAGATGCTTTTGCAATCAGTCCTGTCAGCAGTAAAACATACAATTACAATTCTCCAGAAGGTGCTTAAACACTTTGGCCTGTTCCCACACTAATTCCTTGCATCCCTTTGGAGGCTCTTTGACAGAAAGGCTGGAGCAGGTTTCCTCCAAGCACAGACTCTACCAGGACTGTCCTATTATCATGCATTCTACTTTAAAAGAATGTAAAAGAGTACCAAATCCTGATTGCCTTTGTCTGACAGCTATTGGAAGCAAATCAATCACCTGAGCCTTGTGATAAAGGCTACTATGCAATTATCCAACTAACCAGAAAGGGCTGTGAGTATGAAATATTACATTTACAGGCTTCAGATGAATTTAAGAGATTGGAATAAAAGTCACATCTAGTTAAACTTCTAAGGAAACATCATTTCTGCTGCCAGTAGCAGTGCATAAGAGTCATGCCTTCATAGAATTCAAATGTTTTACTTCTCTGTAACAAATTGAAATCAAACAGAGGGGGAAGATGAGTAACCCTTGCAAAGCACCACCACCTGAGTCATGCAGTATCTTATCCAGGTTAAAAATAACTCTAAGAAGAAAAGGATGAGCCCTTTGATCTGCTTATCTACTAGCAGCAGGCAGAGCTGCACTGTGCACATGAGGAGGCAGAATGAGTGCAGGAACAAGCACCTGAATGCACAGTCCACTCACAGCAGCAGTGCTGTTAGAAGGACATTAACAAAACAACAGTAGAGCTCTTGGTTACCTTCTGTGTCAACTGAGGAATATTTTTCACACAAGATTTTAATCTGACATCCTTAACTGAATCAAATACAAACAAGCTCCACAGTTTATATGGTTCTGGAAAACCATATTCTTGCATTTTGCAGCCCACAATGCCAGTACTGGGCTAAATAGTGGAAACCAATTTCTAAATCCAATATACAGCCCTTTGACTGAAAAGAAAAACACTTTAAACACATCTCATGAAAACTAAATACTAAATTCCTTACTAATCTCCCCAGCAGATAAAGTGTCCTAAATATTACCAAGAAAGAATGTAAGTCATTTTAAGTCTTTAAAAATTAACATACTGAGTTGGAAGCTACAGGATTCTTCCCCAGCTTAAAATAGGCTTTTGCTGAATGAAAGCCTAATACAAAGACTCTTTAGAGACAAAGGTCTGGCAAAGCCTTAGGAAAGCTGGATCAAGAAAATAATTTGGCTTGGACCACGAAATTCCCTGCTAGGTCTGCAACATGGAAGTAAGAGGAGTATCAAAAGGAATTAATAATTATTTGAAATAATCCATACCATACTGCCTTCATTGTTGCCAACCATAGTGTTATAGCTTCCTGTTAGTCTTCTCAATTCTGTCACCTCAAAGGTTACATCTAAACCATTTGGAAGGGCATCATCTCCTGCATAAACAAAAAAAACAAATGTATGTAAACTCTAAGGACATATAAAAAATGCAAACAGAAGATGACTTGAAAACTAGTTGGATTAAGTGATAATAAAAGGGCATATTACAAAGAAATATGGCTTGAGAAAAAGCTGAGTGCAGAATTTGGTTCAATCATAGCATGACTGGCTTTCATCAACACATTAGTTTAATTATGGAATTGTAACCTTTGTGTGTTACCTACTCATTAAAAAAAAAGAGGCACACAGATTCTTATATTAGAATAAACAGAATTTAAAGTGATCCAGACATGGCAAGAACAACACCATCACTAGGGCAGAGCTCCCAGCACTGCAGGTAACCCTCAGGGCTCTGGCAGCAGTTCCAAAACAAAGCTGTGATGGCTGCTTCTGCTCAAAGCAGAGGGGGCAGCACCCCCCTGCCACAGCAGCCTGGGGGGCTGCACCCTGCTCCCTTCTCAGGGACACAACTTTGTCTGCTGAAGAGAACAGTAGTGACTCTGACAAGCCTGGGAATGCAGCTCAGCCTCCCTGGGAAACCTCCACACGTTCAGCTGCCCCATCTATGCCACAAGCAAATTTTTAATCACAAGCACTGATACAGTTCCCAGCATTTCCAGGGAAATTCCAGCAGGAAGGATGTGCTGATACAATGTCAGTTATGTGACCTGCAGTACATGAAGTGCAGGACACGCTTTCAAGCTTGTCCTCAAGTGTCCCTCTGAAATTTTGTATTAAAGGACCTGTACTGTAATTACTTTAGTGCTGGAAATTCACTCATTTTTGCATGTATACAAGTAATGTTTATATACACATATACATTTATACATGCAAATACATCTTCCTAGGGATAATGGATGTACACACATTTGTATATATAGCACACCTCCACGTGTGTCTAAAATACAGAAAGATACATCACAGAGTAAGTTCTATACACAAAAAACATCTAACCTGTTACACAGGGAAATATACATCATATGTATGGATGTGTCTGTAAGTGTATGAGAAAAAAAGTGAAGATTAATGAGGCAATACCTACCTTGACAGGTATCAATCAGAACCTCTACTTGCCTAAAGATTCCCAGCCGAAGCAACTTCTCACGAGCTTCGTGGGATTTCCTCATCACCTACAGGATGAGATAAGGAGCTCAGCCACAGAATCACAGAACAGTTTAAACTGAAAAGAACCTCCAAAGATCATCTAATCCATTTGAGTCTTTCAGGTTACCAAAAAATAACTAGGATGAAACAGTTCAAATGCAACCCAGTCATACGATATTCACAGATTTTGTACACAGACGCATCCAGGCACCTTCAGAACAAATCACACCCACTTTAACACTTCAATCTGTAAAGAAATAAATGAAACCCAGAGTATCTAGTTCAATTCCTACCTTTTGTTAGTTTGCTTCCTGCTTGTTGCAATACTTGAACCTACGACTCAAATAGGTTTCAGTAGTTAAAACCTACACAGCTACTTAGGGGGACCCATGCTTTTGGGAAACCCCCCAAACACATCTGTTTAAGTGCAGACCAATTCACAGGTCTAACTTCCAGCCACACTCCAGAACCCTGCAGAACCTCCTTGCACCTAAAAGTGCAAGGACATACAGCCTAAGGCACACTTGACCCACTGTGGAGACTGACATCAGTCATCTGTGGTAAGATCCAACAATTATCTTCAACAAACGAGCTGAAAGTGTCCCCTACACAGTCAGCAATTCTCAAATGGGAAGAGTGTAGCTGAAAAAAAATATATCTGAGGGTACTGTCTGGCATCTCACAATGCCTTTGAGCTGAATATGTCAGAAAACAACAGCATTATTTCATATTTAAGTGTGACTTCCATACCACAAGATCAGAATGATCACAAAGCTTGTCCACGTTGCCTCATGTCTAAAGGGAGTAGCCCAAAGGAAAAAAAAAGATAAAATTGTTCCCTGAATTTTTAAATAGTAGGTCTGATATTCACTGCAGTACTTACATCAATGAGATTTTTTGCCTTGAAAACATCAGAGATTTCATACATGATAATATCATCTTTGGTCCTTCCAAGTCCATCGAAGTGCACATGTTGAACCACCACCTAAACAGAACAGATGTTTAAACACAAATACTGAATTTGCATCTATTAAATGAGTATCAGAAACACCAATGCAGAAAAAAAACATTGTTGTCTGAGTGAAAACCCCTGAAGATTCCAGGCTTATTACCATTGATCTGCATTATCAGAAATCAGTGCTATCTACAGCTCTGGGAAGTTATCCCCTTAACAGAAAAATTAAAGAACAAATAAAACCAATGCTAACACTCGTTGAATCAGAAGAGATGGCAACAGACTGTAGCTGCTGGGATTTCAGTTGTAGGTGTTGTAGGGCCAAATAGGTCACTGTAGAAATGGCACTGAAATACTCAGACATGTGCCACCAAACAGGTAGTTCGTGGCCGTGGCTCTTTCTCCCATCAGCTACACATGAGGGAAGAGTCAAAAGAAAAATCTACAAGTCATAACTATTTTTCCAACCTTTCCAGGCTATTATAATCTTAGGAGTGTCCAAAAAACCCACATCTGCAACTGCTTCATGTATTTGCATATAATAATTAGCAGAAGAAGAGCAACCTAGCATTACCACAAATCACTTAAAAAAAAATCCTGTCAGACAATATATGAACTAATAAATAATAACTTAAATAAAAATCAAATGTTATTACCAAGCTTCTAGCAAGGATGACTCTGAATAGCATGAGGGAAAGGAAAATTCTAATAAAACTTAAGATAATGTCTATCTCACCCCTCTAGCATGGCTAAACATATTACAGGCCAAGACAGACATGCTCTGACAAGTGAAATATTAAAAAAAAAAGTTAGCATCCTCTGCTGAAGTTGGTATCTCCCTCAGTAATTCATGTGGTGGCACTTAACCCTAAACATGCTAATTCTGCACTCTAGCAGATTAAAGACAGGTGCCTGGTTTGCTCCTCAGCAGAGCTGCAGAAGCAGGAAACAGAGAGAAGGGAAAACAGCATCTGGAAATAAGGTCTCTTAGCTCAAAGCTGAATTTTAACAACAACTCCTGTGGTAGGGAAGAAAGAACAGGAACCAGGCAACATCAGATGAAATTCACAGTGTTAAATTTAATTCTTTCACATCTCCAATCATAGTGTAGAAAGCAGGAATGAGAGAGAAGGGAAAACAGCATCTGGAAATAAGGTCTCTTAGCTCAAAGTTGAATTTTAACAACTCCTGTGGTAGGGAAGAAAGAACAGGAACTAGGCAAATTCACAGTGCTAAATTTAATTCTTTCACATCTCCAATCATAGTGTAGAAAGTTTCCTTAAGGAATACACACAAGCAAGAGTGCCAAGACCCTTAAGAAAAAATAAAATCAGGATGTTGTTCAGGTACTTACATCTTTGTTCTCCAGAATTTCCTGCTTGGCCTCAGGTTCAGCTTCAAACAGTTCAGCTTCCTCTCCCAAGGCACCAAAGTCTGGGCCACCCGCTGGGAGAGGCTCTAAACTCTGACAGAGTAAAAGAAAACTGCATTTAATATGCTACCTGGGTTTGTGATTTATGCCTTTTGCAAAGGAAAAAAACTATACTTGCTGACACCATGCTCATCAGATTTTGAGGGCAAAGAGAAGAATGAAATTACCCCTTGTTTGTCACCTACCTGCTTGCTGAGATTTTTAATGAAAGCTGACAAGCTTCCCTGTTGAATAACTTCTCAAAAATACTCTGCAGTCTTCCAAAACCAGCTTTATTTTTAAGGCATGCTTCATGTTACAGATGAATTTGATCTTAAAAAAAAAAATCTCTGAAATAACAGGGTGTCACTTCTTAGTTTGTGTTTTTTTGGGAGGGAGAGGAGTGTGAATGTTGAATAATTTTTTTTTTTAAAAAAAAAGGGTGTTTGCAGCATGTTACTTCACTTTGCATATATTTGTATGCTTTTCTATTTTAATATTTATTTTAAAAGTAGCCTTCAAGAACCTCAGGCACTATCTGCCACAGCTGAACATTTTAATCAAACTGGCTCCCAGCACAGCACCTGAAAGAGCCCTAAAATAAGATTTATCACAAGAGAACAGATTCAAGCCTGAGTGAAGAGAGGGTTACCTGCAAAAGCAGAGGTCACGATTGGATAACTCAGTAAATCTACTTTTCCTCTTAAGGTACTAACACAGCATTTGCTGCATTATTTAAGGGTGGCTGTTGTGCTGGAGTAGTAAATTGCTGTTACAGATCAGAACCAAGTGAAGTAGAGACAGAATCCTCTCTCATGCCCCATAATTTTCAGGCAAATATGAACCACTCTGCATCCACATAATATTGTATATCAGTTTATACTACAGATGGATACAAAACTAAGAATACAAGAAATACAAGAAAAAAAGAAACAAATTAAATTATTTACAACAATTACATACTTTGGAGCTTTAACAGCCTGTAGCTGTTCCCCAGCATAATGAAACACTGTGTAAAAGCCTGCTGGTTTTCAGCAGGCTCACAGTGGAGAGAGATTCTACCTGGGGGGTCTTTTAGAATCATCCAGACGGTTCTTAGCCCCCAGGTAAGTCAGTCACTCATTAATCATACTTGAATTATCTACATCACAGCTTCAAACATCTCTATGCAGGCTCTCCACGGCTGCTTTAAGGAGAAAGCCGTTTTAGCCAAATTCACAAGGTATTTCACCAAACTGATTTAACATATGCTCTGTGATTCCTCAGCTTTACAGTCAACAGCACCACCGGCCTCTTCTCCACGACACTGATGCTCTCACAGCCTGTCCTGTGCAGCTCTCCAGCTTTTCCACAACGCAGACAGCCCAAGAGGGGACCGATTATCTAGAATAACCCAGGATATGCTTCCCTAACCTCTCCTTAAGGCACGGGGACTTCATCAGCTACCTACCTTTATCCTTTACAATTATTTTCTGATGGTTACGACACACACTTTTTCCTGCTGGCATTATTAACGCTATTTCTTGTCCTACCACGACAAACGCCTAAACCTTTACCTTCCCTCTTCAAGGCCTGGGGTATGGATTTGGAGATGCACACGGGACGCCGCCGACCTCTCTAACCCGAGCTGCTGTTTCGGGTGGCAGCGCAAACCTACAG
>NW_008615628.1:0-7094 GCF_000691845.1 Merops nubicus | reverse complement strand
CAGGTCCCTCTGGATGGCCTCTCTTCTGTGTAGATGCCTTTCTGTTTGTTGAAAAGTTGGATGGAAGTGCAGGAAACCTTACATTTCTCCAGCTTGAGTCTCTTATTTCTGAAGCCTTTTACTCAGTGCATGAACTTTACGAAGCCAGTACTTTTTTCTAAAAGTACTGGAGAGCAATTTAATTTCTTTATTTTCATAATTTCAGGGAGGTTGGCTTAGGACAAATCACACAGGAATGATGAGAAATGCATTTTGTAGCTGAACATTCAAATGTTCAAACCATGTTCAGAAAGTACAGCTGAGCTGTGAAGGCACTGAAGTGCTTCTGGAAGCATGTATTTGAACAAAGCTGTAGTTTATTCTTCCATAATTCTGAAGTGTAGAAGTGGATTGCCTGGAACTGAGATTGATTGTGTTGCAGGTGATTGAAGCAAACCTGAGTGGAGAAATGAACTTGAAAATAGAAACTGACTTGGTATCTGTAACAACACATTTTAAAGACTTGGGAAATCCTCCCTGGGGTAAGTTTCCCTGTTGCCTCTTGTGCCTGTTTGATCTGGTTGCATGTCCTGGGTTCAGCTAGGATAGGATTAATTTTCAGCAGAAGCTGGGGGGGTCACAGCCAGGGTAGATAACCCAACCAGCTGACAGGTCATTCAGTACCGTGGTGACATGATGCCTGCAGGGCACTGGGCTCAGCTCGGGACAGGCCTCTCAGTTGGGCTTTTTCTATGTTCCTCAGCTGGTGTGTTGTTTCATTACTGTTACTGTTGGTTCTTCTCCTTTTGCATTGTTGTATTAAATTCTCCTTATCTCAACACACAGGTTTTGTATTTTTCTCCCCCTTCTCCTTCCCACTTTGTGGGGTGGAGGGGATGTGAGTGAGTGACCACATGGTGCTCAGCTCCTGGCTGGCTCTAAACCATTACAGTCCTTTTTGGTCCCCAGTGTGGGGCTCAGGGGTTGAGATAACAACAAAACTTGACCAAAGAGTGTTAAACCACTTTTGTTATACATATATTTAAATATTAGCTCCATTGTACATTTTTGCAGTGTTGGTGCCTGTGTTTGCATGGTGGTGTTATGTCAGTCCTTTTGTACTCTGTGGTGCTGTTTATCATGTCTGGAAATGGGTCAGGACACGTGTTGCTGTAGTGGGTATTGTCAACTTATGATTTTATCACTGGTCACGAGTTTAAGCTGTTAAGTGTATGTGGCCTTGTCATTTGTTAGTGATCTCACCCAATCCATGGGCAAGACAGGGGAGGAGACTTTCTCAGCTTTTGAGAATTTTGGCTATCCTTGGAACATCCAGGCCAACATGCTCTTGGCACTGTGTCTTCTGAATGTTTGCCAAGTTTTGTTTAGGGTTACACAATTATTTTCCGAGAATATCACCTAGAGATCTGCCCCAAGGCTGGATAGTTGTGAGTGGCAGGGTGTGTGGGAGAGCATGGGCAAGTCCCTAGGGCAGTGGTCACCTCTAATGTTTTGGAATTTCATTCCTGAACAAGTACAGAATCCAAATTACCTAGTAAAGTATTTAGAAAAAGCATGTTTTCAAACTGGCAATTCCTGAGAGACACAAATGACTGCAGTGTGCTGGGGACTTCCCCACGCCTACCAAGTCCTTTTCAACACTGTCCTCATGGGGAAGAGGAGGTCACTGCACTTAAAAAAACATCAGCAGGCACTGCAGCTGAACCAGAGTAACATCCTGTGCTGGTATCAGTTGCCCCTGTACACAAAAAGAAATGCACACCAAAAAAAATCATTTTGCATGGTGAGGGATGAAGATGAACCAGGGCCATCATGAGACCCAGGGAGTGATCCCCTGATCCCTGACCCTGCGTGAGCTGTGAGATAGGTGAAAGGGCCACAGCCAGGGCAGACAGCCTCAGCAGCCAGGGGGCTGATGAGTGAGCAGCTGCTGGTGCTCGGATCCCAGGTGGGCTGAAACCACCACTTATTTAATTGTGGTGCTGAAAAGTACTTACCTTTTGTTAGTCCTTAAACAATAGCATAAAATATGTTGAAACCCTTAGATGAAACCTTACATAGAAAAGTGGCCAATGCCTGTTTCATGTTCGCAGAGGGAGTCTCTTCCAGTGTCCTTGACAAATCTGTAGGAAAACTGGGCTTTCTCTTCCTGGCGCTGCTGTTTCTGAAAAATACTTTAGTACCAGCTCTTCAGTGACTATCATGTGTCCTCGTAGGTGTTGAAACTCCTTCTGACATCTGACAAAGTGTTTTGTTCTTATGCTTTTAGCATCAGAGGATGGATATCAAAGTTCTGCTCCGGACAGAGATTTGGAAACCATGGCTGAGGCACGCATAGATATCCGGAAGCTGCAGCAGCTGCTTGCTGGGCAGCAGGTCAATCCCACAAAAGCACTGTGCAGTAAGTTCAACAGCTCTGCCTGCGAGCTCTGGTGAAGGAGAGATGTTTGCCATACTGGTGTGCTCAGCAGAACAGCATGTCTTCTCTTTTATCTGCTTGAAACTTGACTACTTTTACTGTACCTGAAGCCATTTAATATTTGTTTTTAGGCAGTAAGCTTCAAGCTTTAGGCATTTGGGGAGGAAAAATAAAAGCCATGCCCTTCTATAGCTATCAAGTTAATCAGGAGTGTCTTCTTGTTGTCTTTGACTTGAAGTTACTTTTTATTATTATTATTTTGAGGTATTATTTCCTTGAATGTCTTAAAGTCCCTATGTCCTAGCAAAGAAACAGATTTACTGACATGTTTTTGTGGGTGTTTTTAGCAGATGCTTTCTTTCATTGATTCTATTTTTTTGTTTCTAATACCAACATGCTTTTTACATAGCTTATGTTTCTAACCGTAGAAATCATATGTTCTTTCCAGCAGAAGCCTGTGCAGGATTTTGTATCCATTTAGTAACACTGTATACTTTTCCTGAGAGCATCTGTGTGTTGTGGCTTAGTGCAGGTGCTGAGAATTTCCAAAGGAAGGTTTAAATCATAGGTCTAAACGTGACATATTTCCTTTTTGACAGAAGCTTTCATAAACCCTCAAGGACTCAAATATTACAGGATGATATGTCTAGTCATCTTTCTGTCAGAAGTGGTAGAAACAATGTATTCTTATGATGGCATTCTGTAGAAGATGTAATTTTTGAAGTATTTTTCCTGCTTTAAACTGAATTTGTGGTTTGTTTTTTTTTTCTTTTACAGATATTGTAAGTAAAAGAATTGTCCACTTCATCTTGCTCCACGAGGAGGTTTCACTTCAGTATTTTATTCCAGCACTTGCCTGAATGTTTTGAAATCTCAGTCATTTTCCAACCTGAGGACTTTTCCATGGCATCTAAAAACTCTCATGTGATATGCTGTTAGATGCAGCCATCAGATGGACATTTTTTCTATATTTCTGAAATGACTCAAATATATCCTTATCCAGAAGGCCATTTCTGTGAAGAATTCCATTCTAGGAAAGATACAATGTGGAGAGCTGGCTTAGCTTAGCATTATGGGGTGCAAAACTGAAACTTTAGGTGGTTTTGTAATACTTTGAGCTATGGGGAAGGCATTGGGGTTTGTTTGTTTGTTGTTGTTGTTTTTTTTCTTGCTGACAAACATAAAGGAAGAATTGACCTTTGGAGCTGCTGCTGGGTGTATTCATTATTTGACAGTGCAGCTCCAAGCTAAGGGATCTCTGAGCAAGCTGTCATACCTCCATGGAGCAGGATTGCCCTGTGGGGCATTGACAGATCAGTATTTGCATGGACAGGTGAGTATAGTCCTCCTGAAGTGGTACTGGATTGACTCCTGTTCCAGCAGTGATGTGTATGGACTTGATGTTGCTGCATGTCATGCAGCAGAAGTGTCTGAAGCATAGGAACTTCCTGTGGCTGCCAGTATGTAACAGGCTGCAATGGATGCTGAGGAGCACCAGCAGCTCAGCTGTATTCTGTTTGCACCTGGTTGCCTCTTTTGATCTGACTTGCTCCAGCATACCACAGTAGTTCTGTTAGTCCTTGAACTGATGTGTTTAGCTCTTGGCCTGAGAAGGTGAGATAAGCAGTCTGAGCTACCTTGTTAATGTAGGCAGTAAAGGTCTCTGTGTATGGAATGAATATCATATGAGGACATGTGTGAACATAGGAATTAGTGTGAAATGAAGGACAAGTTATCTGTGGATCACATTTTTGCCTCCTTCCAGATGGAAAGCATTGCACAACTTCTGTCATCATGGCATCAGACATGGAGAGATTGCATCTAGGCTCTGGTACCAAGCAGCCAAGAGCATGACTGAGTTTCACTGTGAGAGGAGTACTGCCCCTGCTTCTGTTTCCTTGTTATTCTGAGGTCTCTTCCCCCTTATTCCCTGTGTGATTGTTATCCAGCAGTGTTCCCTATAGCCTTCGGTTTCTACAGGGTTCTGAGTATCTTGTGAAACTTTTGTTTTAGAAATAGTGAGTCTTTGCTGCCAGATGGACTGGGAATTTCTACTAGACAGTAGCTCTTGCCACAATCAGAAGTTTTGTGTTTTTTTTGGTTTTTTTTTTTTTTTCAGGGGGCATTGAGTTTAAGGAAGCAATTAATTTTTCTGTTCTTACAGTTGCAAGTGGTCAAAAGAAGGCTGTAGGAGAGCCAGTGGTCTGGGAATGTTATGCTTCTCTTCCTTCTTCCACCATTTCTGTCAGACTAAATGGGAAGCATCTTCTAAATCCTGTTAGTTTCCATGGGCAACTGCAGTTACCCAAAAAGTCTGTGTGAAGTGAAAATACCTGTACATCAGATTACAGTAATTGCATAGTAAGAGGTATGTGGTAAATATTCCTGGTTTTTCTCCTGAGGAGATGGGAAAAACTGTCAGATTATGATACAGACTATGTACTATGAAAGCAGGCTTTGAAATCTTCACATTTTCTCCTTTGAAAAATGTGTTCTGTATAACACATTTAACAATAACGAGGTCCCAAAACCGAGCCCTGAGGGACACCGCTCCTGACCAGTCCCCAATGGGATTTAACTCCCTTCCCCACAACTCTCTGGGCTCGGCCATCCAGCCAGTTTTTAACCCAGCCAAGAGTCCACCTGTCCAGGCCATGAGCCAACAGCTTCTCCAGCAGAATGCTGTGGGAAACAGTGTCAGAGGCCTGACTGAAGCCCAGGCAGACAACATCCACAGCCTTTCCCTCATCCACAGGGCAGGTCACCTGATCGTAGGAGATCAGGTTGGTCAAAGAGGACTTGTCCTTCATGATCCCGTGTTGGCTGGACCCGATCCCCCTGTTGTCCTGCACTTGCCACGTGATCTCCCCCAAGATGAACCATTCCATAATCCTCCCCAGCACCGAGGTCAGGCTGACAGGTCTGTAGTTCCCTGGACCCTCCTCCCTGCCCTTCTTGTAGATGGGTGTCACACTGGCAAGTCTCCAGTCATCTGGGACCTCCCCAGTAACCAGGACTGCTGGTCAATGATGGAGAGAGGCTTGGCAAGTTCCTCCACCAGCTCCCTCAGCACTCTTGGGTGGATCTCATCTGGCCCCTTGTGGGTGTCCAACTGGCTTAGCAGGTCCTTCCCTGCTATTTGCTGGATCATGAGGGGATCATTCTGTTCTCATCCCTTTCCTCCAGCTCAGGGGACTGAATACCATGAGGATAACTGGACCAACTATTAAAGACTGAGGCAAAGAAGCTGTTCAGTACCTCAGCCTTTTCCTCTTCCTTGGTAACAATGTTCCCCTCTGCATCCAATAAAGGGTGGAGATTCTCCCTGGTCCTTTTTTTTTTGTTAACATATTTGTAAAAACACTTTTTATTTATTTATGAGCTTTTGCCCCCTAATGTTTTTTCTGCATGACCTAACTAAATCCCTGTACTCTTCCTGAGTAGCCTGCCTCTTCTCCCAGACGTTGTAAACTCCTCTTCCTCCTGAGTCCCAGCAATAGCTCCTTGTTCAGCCACTCTGGTCGTTTTCCTCATCGGTTTGTTTTACGACACATGGGGACAGCCTGGTCCTGTGCCCCTAAGAGCATCTTCTTGAAAAGGGTCCAGCCTTCCTGGACCCCTTTGCCCTCTAGGACTGTATCCCAAGGGGTTTCCTCAACCAGTGTTTGAAGCAGGTTGAAGTCTGCCCTTTCAAAGTCCATGGTGATAGTTTTGCTCCCCCTGCTCCCTACCTCTCCAAGTATTGAGAACTCTATCCATGGTCGCTGAGTCCAAGATGGCCTCTGACTGCAACATTGCCCACCAGTCCTTCTGTGTTTGTAATCAAGTCCAGCAAGGCTCCTCCCCTGGTGGGCTTCCTCACCAGCTGAGTCAGAGTTAGTCTTCCACACACTCCAGGAACCTCCTGGACTGTTTCCTCTCTGCTGTGTTATATTTCCAGCAGATGTCTGGTAACTTGAGGTCCCCCACAAGAACAAGGGCTTGCGATTTTTCCATCATTTGCCAGTTGTCTAGAACAATTCACCAACCTTTTCATCCTGGTTGGGTGGTCTATAATAGACTCCCAACAGGATATCCACCTCGTTGGCCTGCCTCTACCCAAAAACACTCAATGGGTCCATAACACTTGTTGATCTCCATACAACCAAAACACTCTCCAATACAGAGAGCCACCCCAACGCCCTTCCTGTCTTGCCCATTCCTTCTGTATTATAGCTTATAGCCCTCCATTGCAGCACTCCACTCATGAGACTCATCCCACCATGTTTCCATGATGGTGACCACATCACAATGGCTTCCAGCTCCTCCTGTTTGTTGCCCATGCTGCCTGCATTAAGGTACTTAATACAGTTGAGCCAGGCTAACAACATCACTCCCGACCACAGCTTGCCACCCTTAGGCTCAACTCTAGCAGGCCTAGTTTTATCCCCTTCCGTCTTCGAACCTATTTTAAAGCCTTTTCAATGAGCCCAGTCAGCTGATAAACAACGGTTGCTTTCCCACTTCGAGGCAGATGAACTCCATCTGTTGCCCGCAGACCCCGGGCAGCATAAAGCTCCCCATGTTTGTAAAACCTAAAGTTCTGTTGGTGGCACCATCCTCTCAGCCACGTGTTAATCAAGTGGGTCTTCCTTCTTTGAAAAAAGGCCTTTTTCAAATATATCAGTAGTAAAAG
>NW_008615627.1:42439-42802 GCF_000691845.1 Merops nubicus | reverse complement strand
TATATATATATATATATAACAAAAGCATGCCTGGAGCTTGCAAATGAGTTTTAAAAAGAAAGGAAAACAACTGGGAAAAAAATCACACTTTTTTTTTAAGACAAGTTGTAGAGTATAAGAGAAAGCCTCATCTAGATACAATACTTAAAAGTTTTGTACGTAGATCGCTTTGAAGTATGGCATTAATCCCCTCCTGTGAGGTGTATATCCTATTAACTAGGACCAGCAGAATGTTTAATTAAAACTCTAACTTCTGTGAGCAGGAAACCATTTTCCCCCAAGATGATAATTAACAGGTGTTAAAACAGCAAGGGAAAAAAAAAAAAAAAAAACCCATTTTAAGCCAAACATAAAGGAAAGAAA
>NW_008615627.1:9248-42416 GCF_000691845.1 Merops nubicus | reverse complement strand
CCTGCTGCTGCTGCTATGAGGTAGGTCAGTGTAATTAGCTCTGTTTGCAAGAAATTCTTTGGTTCTGCTGAAGCTTTCAGAAGAGCCAACAAGTCCTGTGGCTGTTCCAGAGACACCACAGATAGACACCACCATCTTCTGTGGTGTCATTCTGCCCTTTCCTCAGACTGGTAAAACTCAAAATTAATGGGATTCTTTTGTCTGTATGCGAAAAGCAGTTTTTAATTTTTCCTCCCTTATTTGCAGCATCCACGGTATGAGGAAAAAAAAAGCCCGATTGCATTAGACTTTGTGAAACTCTTGTTTACCCTGCTGGCAAAACTACCCACAAGATGATATTATCATGATATTATGTTGCAAAGAGCCAATTCAAGTCCTTGGGATGAATTTTTCAGAGGTGTCAGTGACCCAATTTGCACGCTGTTTTCTTCCCACCTCTGGGAGCTCAGAGCTCCTGGGTTCAAACCATCCCCTATTGCACAGCAGTTATGGATGCTCCATGCAAGTGTGGGTGGAGCACATGGCACCTGAGCAAGAGGAAAAGCACAAAGCAAGGACCAAGAGATGTAAAAAAGGTATTGAGTCTTCAGAGGAATGGGTACAGGAGATTACTTTCTGCTGGTCTCCCCAGCCAGACAAGAAGATTTTGGGTTGAGCAGCATTGATCAGATCCCCTCTAATTAAGCCATGGCCAACAACAAGACAGTGGTGGCCAGCAGAGAGCAAGATGAACTTTGATCTGTTTGCCTGAGCAGCATGTACAACCAACTTCAAAAGAAAGAATAATGCACCTATAAGGCTGTCTTGGTTATGCTAGAGAGACAAGAAGCCACTGGAGAGAGTCCAGCAGAGGCTACAAGGACGCTGAGTGCACTGGAGCATCTCTGTGACCAGGAAAGGCTGAGAGCCCTGCAGCTGTTAAGCGTGGAAAAAATAAAGACTGAGAGGGGTTCTGATCAATGCTGATCAAGATCTAAAGAGTGGGGGGCAAGAGCTTGGGGCCAGACTCTTGTCAGTGGTGCCCAGTGATGGGAAAAGGGGCAACGGGCACCACTTGGAACCCAGGAGGTTCCACCTGACAGGAGGAAAAATTCTTTGGTGTGAGGGTGGCCGAGCCTGGAGCAGGCTGCCCAGAGAGGCTGTGGAGTCTCCTGCTCTGGAGAGATTCCAAACCCACCTGGATGTGATCCTGGGCACCCTGCTGTGGGTGACCTGCTGGAGAAGGGGGGTTGGATCAGGAGATCTCCAGAGGTCCCTTCTGACCCCCACCATACTGGGATTCTGAAATATTTTAATGGGGTGCAGAAGGTATCTTTACTGCATCACAATTCTCACTTTCTCATTGAGTGAAAGAGACAGTTGATGTCTCCTGTGGGAGCCATCACCACTGCTCCCTTCCACTCACATCCAGTCTCCCAGGAAAGCTCCAGGCAGTGCCTGGAGAAGAACAGTGTGCCAGCAAAGCAAGAGCCTCTGAGACTCATATTATTTCTAGCTTGCAGCTAATGAGTACATGAAAAACCATTCAAGTCATGAAAAGGCCATTTAGGCTGGTAATAACCTATATCTCTGTTGAGCAGGGCCTGGCCACGGATGCTCAGCCAAGATCCATGCTGCACAGGAAAATTCTTTATGGAGTTTCTATGCTATTAACATAACAAACCCCCTAATGTATCTAAGCAGCATATAGCTGTGTGATTTTTCTGCTGCTGATCCATGTCTTATCATTAAATCCTCTCATATGATTTTGGAAATGGAGCTTCCCCCCCTGTGATCAAAACAAAGTAACTTGAAGAAAACCCTACCCTGCATCACAATAATTGGTTAACAACAAAAGTAATGTTTAAATACCTAGTGACATGATACAGGCATAGACTTCATACAGGCAAAGTATGTTCAGCTTGAGCCCAGAGGAGGGCTGAATATTTAAAGGCAATAAAATTCTGATCCTAAACTGAATTTATTCTACAGCCTACCTTGTATTTATCAGGATACTTAGAAACAACTGATTATAGGTGATGTAAGTCTAATCAAGGAGATTATCATCTAGTACAATAAAATTATCCCCTTGTAAGACACAAATGAAATCAGTACTGTAAATGCATGTTCCCATCTGTCCTGATGCTCCAATCTATTCTTAGGTGTAGTCAGATATATTTAGTTTGCTGGTGAACTCGGGTGATTAGTGAGCTCAATTCAAATATAAAAAGTAGAGTCAGCAGATGCATTAATTTGCATTTTCAAAGGTAACATCACTCAGCAGCACTGACAAAGCAAACCTAGAGTTTTACTCGTGCCTCTCGGATAACTGCTGCTGGCAAGCTGTAGTGCTGGGCTATGGATGGTGCTTGCTGCATTGTGTTCCTGCTGGAACACACAGGGGTGGGGTGGGAAGGATGGTGAGTCCAGCTGAAACATCCTGGGGCTAAGGGAGAGCTCTGTGGAGAAGAACCTGGGAATCCTGGTGAAGTCTCCCATGAGCCAGCAACATGCCCTCAGGGCCAAGAAGGTAAAGGGTCTCCTGGGGTGCATTCAGAAGAGTATGGCCAGCAGGTCAAGGGAGGTTCTCCTTCTCCTCTACTCTGCCATAATGAGGCCATTTCTGGAGTATTTGGTCCAGTTCTGGGATCCCCAGTTCCAGAGAGAAAAGGAACTACTGGAGAGAGTCCAGCAGAGGCTCCAAAGATGCTGAGGGGCCTGGGGCATCTCTGCTGAGGAAAGGCTGAGAGCCTTGGGGCTGTTCAGTCTGGAGAGATTGGGTCAGGGGTCAAGAGGATGGGACCAGACTCTTGTCAGTGGTGCCCAGCAAGAGGACAAGGGACAACAGACACAAACTGGAACCCAGGAGGCTCCTGGGAGGAAAAACTTCTTTGCTCTGAGGGTGGCAGAGCCTGAAGCAGGGTGCACAGAGAGGCTGTGGAGTCTCCTTCTCTGGAGAGATTCCAGACCCACCTAGATGTGATCCTGGGCACCCTGCTGTGGGTGACCTGCTGGAGCAGGGGGGTTGCATGAAGTGATCCCCAGAGGTCCCTTCCAACCCCACCATGCTGGGATTCTGTGAAAGCTTTGAGCTCACCCCAGCCAGGATTTCTCCTAACAGTAAGAAGCAGAACCAGCCATAAGGAGTTGCTCAGGGAGGTCACCATGAACCACAGCTGCCAGTGAGCTGATTTCTAAGAAGGCAGAAATCAGTTGTGCCACAGACACACAAACCACATGCGCAGACTGTCCCTTACCTCGTACTGCACATGCAGACCTATGGGTTGCCCTCCCACTGCTGGCTCTGCAGGGAGGTGAGGAATAGGGGTGTCCCACCTCCCGTCCCCTGGGAACAAGAGGATCCCAGCTGAGCACCCCACCAGCCTTCTTCCTGCTGGTGGGGATCGTAGAATCAGTAAGGTTGGAAAAGACCTCTAAGATCACCAAGTCCAGCTGTCAAACCAACACTCCCATGACCACTAAACCACATCCCAAAGTACCATGTCTACAGTTTTTGAACCCCTCCAGGGCTGGTGACTCCAGCACCTCCCTGGGCAGCCTGTCCCACTGCCTCACCACTCTGCCAGGAAAGAAATTATTCCTAAAATCCAATCTAAGGGATGGGGCACCCTGACATCCTCTGTGGCGAGGATAGGGCTGTTAGCACAGCAGAGGACTAAAAATGCTGAAAAATGGAGAACACACTGGAAAAAGAAACCAAACCCAACTTCCTTTCAGTGGAAATTCCGGTTAGACCAATGGTGTGATTTGGTTAATAAAAAAAAAACAGCAAGATTTTGTGAAATATTTCTGGCAAAGCCAGGGGAAACATGACTACAAATTACTGTTGCATTTTACTCTTTATCCAGGGAGAGTGTTTGTTGTTTTTCTGTGGGGAGGGGGGTGTTTTTAGAAGAAATACTAAACAGCCCATCGAGATCTCATTCCTTCCAGCCCACATAATCCACCACTTTCTGAGATAATCCACTGCTGTTGGAACCCCTACTGAACAATCCTTCTCAATTTCTCATTTTCAGTCCTACAATAGCATTTTGTCCTCTCCATGTCCTATCGCTCCCAGGATAAACAGATTGCCTCTGGTTTGCTTTCCCCGTTACTTTGGAATAATCATCTGAACAAATTTTTAAGATGTAAGTGAGAAAATGCCAGCATCAGAGAAGCTGCAGGCAAAGCTAATTGCTTGATCTGCTTATGTAGATCTAATTTAAAACAGGAGTTGAACTTCTGGAACTGCTGCTTATTTCCTCAGAGGCATATCCATCAGCAGGATGTGAGTAATTTCAGCATGTGGAGATATTCTTCCCCTTCTCTGTAGGTATAATTCTGTAATGCAGGTGAGCAGCTGCTTCTGGGCATGCAGGAGAGACCACAGCCATCTCCACCTGGAAGAACTGAACTTTTAGTATTCCCCTGCTGCAAAAATGGGGATTTGCTGGGATTTCATTTTTCAGAGATAGTAAAACCACTATTCAAACTGTCATTTGTCACCCCAGGGTCCCCTGGAGCTGGGCATTATTGCTCCACCACCTCGCTGATCCCCAGAGCAGAGCACCACGTACCACACCCCTATTTGTGCTTTAAAAGAAAGATGAAAACAGTTTAAAAATGTGCTTTTCAAGTATGTTCCTTAATTGCTGTGGGCTCTGCAAACCTGATGTGCAGACACCTAATCCCCCAGCCCGGGGTTTCTCACCCATGGGAGCTGTGTCTGCTCCCAGCCAGGGTCCCAAATCCTCAAAGGCTTGAATCAACCCTGTCACAATCCAGGAGAGAGGGGCAGGGAGCTGGGTACATCCCATGGCATGGATCTGGCTTCAGTGCACACGGCCCAATGCCCACAGTAGGAATTGGAGAACGTATTCTCTGGATAATCAGTAATGGCAATCTTCTGATTTTTAGCTACTTTTCTACCCTCCCTCCGTTTTTAAACCACTTGTGTCACAAATATAAAGCCTCAAAAGCTGTTCTCATGTGGGGTTTTTACTGAAACCCCACTGCAAGGTGCATGCAAATGTATGTAAATATATTTGCAGCAGGATTAATATAAAAACTTTGCATTTTCACAGTTCAATCAAACTGTAAAATTAACCACTGCTAGGGCTTATTTTACACTTCTGCTTACAGAGAAGTGAATGCAATTAAAACTTTGCCCAAATTCATAATCATTGAGCTAGTTTAATGAGTGTGTACAAAAAGGGACCCCTGAGACACAAAGTTTGAGCCCCAAATTGCTTTTTTATTCAAGATGAGCCCTAGCATGGTGGAAGCACCAGCAATGGCAGCAGAGCTATCACAGGCAGGCTAATTACTTCAGCAAGACCTGCTCTATTTAAAAATAAATTGCAAAAAAGCAAGTGCTCAGCCCAGACCTTATGGCAATGTTTCTCCTTTGCCTGGGAAAAGAAACCTCCCAAGAGCTTTGCAGAGGATCTGTGTTACATGGCCCCCCAGAAGGTGTGGGGACAGGGCTTTGCCCTAAGAACATCCCAGTGGAATGAGGCATAAGAAAAAATTGCTGCAATCATTTTTTTCCTCTAGAGGTATTAGTAATAAAGAACACCACAAATTAGCTAGGTAGGCCATCAATAGGACTGGACAGCCCTAAAAAGATGTCAACTCTGGCTTGAGTTACCAGTTCTAGGTGTTTGCTGGCATTCAGTGCAACACTTCCTTGTGTGTGCTTCTCAACTTTGAAGGGTCTGAAGAATGACAGTGAGCAAAGCTTTAACCCATGGGAGATACTCAACATTCCCCTATTCCAGGAGGAAAAAAAAAAAAAAAAGCTAGGTGAACTAATACTGAGTACAGACAGAGTTAAAGAACTAGAATCCTACAGCCATAAAAAGTTATCTAGACCCAACATCATAATACATGGTACAAGTTATTGATAAGACTTTCCAAAGAATCCAGGAAAAGCCCCAGACCCAAATTGCTCTGTAGAAAGAGCAGTTGGAGCTCAGTGTGACTAAGACTTATTAATTTTCTGCTTTTCTATATGTATTTATTGCAGGGAAATGTAATACCAGACTGACCAGTTCCTCCAAGTACACCCCACCCTAAGAGCTCAGAGCAGGAAAGGCAAATTTCCCCAGTGGCTGCTGCCAAGTGGATCTTGAAGAGCCCTCTAGCCCACTCCTGGTGATGTCAGTGCGGCTCACAGTGCCATGTTTGACCCCCACTCTCTGGCACAAACAGACAGACCTTGCAGTAAGCATTTTATGAAGTTCATCTCTTACATACTCCCTGCTACCCACACCACTTGTTAAAACTACCCAAGAAGTGGTTATTCCAATGATTTAACCAAGATGCCTTTCCCAGCTTCTTCCCCTGCCCCCACCTTTCCATCCCCACTGGGTATTTTAGGCATGATACACTTGGGTATCTTCATCCGGATTCAAGGGGTGACCCTCAACTGAGTCACAGGTTCAGCCTAAGTAGGTTGTCCCTACTAGGGATCAACCCAAAAGAGGGCATACCTCACTGCCTACTGCTCTCCTGGCTTTCTCCTGGGTCATTTTATGCTTCTGTAGGACCGTTTGCCAAATGCCACTTCATCCTGGCCCCAAGGGCAGTGGCAACATAATTGTCCACCCAGCAGAATCTCACAGGACCTGCAGAGATAGGTAGAAGTTACCATTTAAAATATTTGATGGAGAATTTATCCTGTCTGGCCTCTACTCACTTGCTGCAGGACGTTTTGCAGGGTAAGCCGTTTGCATGTGTGGCCACTAATTCTCTCCTAGCGTCAGAAAAGTCTGTTTGGGGAAGAGGGGCTTGCCCAGAGGCTGTGTACCCAGCCCCTTCTTCCTCCTCCCCCTCCCCCGTCATATCAATCTAGAGTAATTTAGACCTAGGAAACCCAAATTGGTGCCTCTGAAAGTCAAATGAAATTCAACGCTTGAGAAGAAAAAGCAGCATGGTGCATTTAAAAGAAAATAAATAAGACGACCTCACACTGGTACAGGCCTGCTCAGCTTCCCCAGACAGCCTAACACAATCTGGTTCCCCTTTCGGGTCCCTAAACCAATCAACTCAACATTAGCCACAGACTTGAGTGGAACTGATACTGCAGATAAATACTGAGCAGTTACAAAACACCAGAAGGCCCCAACCAGCTCTCATGGTTTGACCACTTCATGGGGCTGGAGGTCACCAAGGACCTCTCTCCACTTTCATGGTGTGTCATTTCCTGCCTTGCAGGGACGCCAAAGGTTTATGCTAGATCTGAGTTAGTATTACAACCAGAGATATTTGGTTTTCAATGATAAAAACAAAAAAGCCACATTTACCTAATACTTCTAGATCAGAAAACAATAATAATAAAACCAAAGCAGATAACTATGACAATATCACCTCACAGGAGGAGTTTGGTCTGGCTTTTATAGGTAGCCAAAGTCTGAGTGGTCCTCATCAGCCACACAACCAGCTGGAGGTTCCCCACTGACCCAAGCCTGTACAGACAGCTCTTCA
This sequence comes from Merops nubicus, assembly GCF_000691845.1. Classification (NCBI taxonomy): domain Eukaryota; kingdom Metazoa; phylum Chordata; class Aves; order Coraciiformes; family Meropidae; genus Merops; species Merops nubicus. The sequence goes on along the minus strand of NW_008615627.1, from coordinate 34,946 downwards.
TGAGCATCAGCCCTGCTCCCCTGTAATGCAGCTTTCAAACGAGGTGGGAGAGCAAACGCTTGCACAGCAGGGAGCTTCTGGACTGTGCATATCATCCCCCCCCGAAAAAGGTGCAAAGCCTGGTGCTGGAGAAGCTGTCCTACATCTAAAGGACATTGCAGCAGCACCCAAAATGTCACTTTGCTCTATAACAGAGGGCCAGTACTGAGGTCAGGGTGCTTCTGCCTAAGGACAGATGCAGTCCAATTGGGAGAAAGCAACACCTTGCTCTGATAATGGTTGGTTTGGGGTTTTTTGGAAGCAACAATAACTTTGCATTTGGGTTACTGTCTCCATTTCAGGTCAGTGAGTTGAAGTGCTGAGCAAGTTGGTGGAAATGAGGGCTGCAGAGTGCACAGGTTTGACGCCAGCAAAACCAGAAACCCTCACGGCAGTAAGAGCTCCAAACTGAACCCACAAGTTCTTAATTGGGGCGACACTTATTTTTACTTTAAGAACTACCCTAAGCAATTCTATTTGCTTTTCTTTTCCAACACATGCACATGGCTAACACCTTGGTCACAGGAGCAAGCCTAAACCATGGGCACCTTGAACGTGCACTATCCTGTACCTGGCCATAGAGCAGACAGATGGGCTTGGATAAATGAAAATCAATGAGCTAACAAAGGCTTCTCTCATCCAAAACATTAAAGCAAAACAGCTCTAACGTAGCACGAGTATAAATTTCACTCACAGGAAATACAGTAACAAAAACTAATAGCAGCACAAATGCAGCACAGAATATCATTGATCCCAAAACATTAGATGACAGCATCAGATAATTTAATGAACAATAAAGATCTTTGAAGAGCAGCAGCAGCAGCCTGTTTGGCATTGCTTATTTTATTTCTGTACCAAAGCTGCAAGATGCTGTACACCTTGTTCAGCACCCACCTAACAACTGTTGTCTAAACACTGATCTACAAACTGTATTCAGGTTTATAATATGTTCCCAGTAAAGTTTTTACATTGGTTTTCCCCCAATGGATATATTCTTTACTATACAGACACTTCCTGCAATATTGTGCCATCACATCTCCGTAGGTTGCCATTGAAAAGTCTTTCAAATAACATCTGTTGTGATCCAAGGTGATGATCCGTACGTCAAGGTAGTTCCCACAGCACATGTGGATTCTCCAGGTTCTGACACTAGTGATTAGGTTGCCCTGAATAAACCCCCACATACATGCCCACAGTTCCCACGTGGGGGTAAACAACTATTTCAAGGTGCCTTCCACATATATAAAATATTAGACATCCGCTGCAGCACTGAAATAAGATAACCCCCAAAAGTATCTTATTTTTTAGGGACTGTATCTTTCTGCTGCTGGAACCAATGGTTCTTTTCATCGACTTCACAAAGAGCAAGACCCAGCCTAGATTCTCCTGTGCATTAGTATGGCGAGGGACATCCACACCATCACCCAGCGATACATCAAAGACACCAGGCTTCAAAATAACATTGATCTGCTCCAGAGATTTACAGTTGTTGTTAAAATACACCTTCAAGGTATACACAGTAAAAGCACTAACAACTTAATGCCTTAGAAAATTTATAGGAGCGTGTCACAGCCAGCAACAAGGTTTTCAAAAGTTATCTGAAGTTTTCATTTGCATCCCTGGGAGAACTGTCTGGTGCAGAGGAATGTGAGCTTGAAGCCGTGATAAACTCGGGGGAAAAAAATTAAAGATGAGCTCCTGGCAGTTCTACCTGAGGTCAAATGTTGACAACAGGTTAAAGAAAAGCTCCTGCAGTCAGTTTTTCCAAAGTTAGTTAACAGTTCCAGAGGAACCTGCTCCAGAGCTGCATGGAGATTGACCCTTTTGCCCATCAATAGGCCCATCAAAGCCACCAGTCCCATGGGCCTCCGGGAAGGCACAAAGGTGATGTTCAGCCTGGTGGGACACAGCACGAGGTCAAATTGGAAGGTCTGACTGCAGAGCTTTAGCCCCCAAACCCACATAAGCTTTTCTCTGCCCCATCTTTCCCCATGCCTCACCACTCTACAGCATTTGCCCATTTTAAATCACTTGGTCACAACAGTTTGGAGCACAACTCTATGTTTTACAGAGGACAGCACATTCCCCAGTGAAAAACCACAGTTGTTCATGGCAGTGAATGTACAAACACCATTTTCTCTGCAGCTGAACTATAGGTAATGAAGAGTTGATGTTCTCATAGTCGATGTTCTCATCTGCATGTCAGGCTCAGACATGACTAGGGGTCTTGCTTCCAAAATACATTGACTTGTATTTCAAAATATTGCCAACTTGCACCCTTCTCTTCCTAAAATACCCCATCTCAGGGTTATACAGATTTGCTCCCTGTGCCTCTTAAAGCAGCAATAATTACTTGCAGGCAAAGCCTCATTTCTTTCCCAAACCAGCAGAGCCATACACCATGCTCTCCCCCCACCGTAAGGGGACAAAAACGGGGAAAAAGGGCAAAACCAAACATGCATTTCATTACCATCTTTTGATTAGCAGTTCCTGAGCCATAACCAACCCCTAATGGCAGTAATTAAGTTGCTAAGCTCTAATAGAGGCGTTGGGGAGCCCCCGACTCACGCCGGAGCCTCGCCGCTCCGCAGCTGCTGGTTTTAAGGCGTTGTAAAGACTGTCAAGGAACAATAAACATGATTGAAGAGCTTGTTTGCCACGAAGCACTCAAATGCTCTCACCGCACTGTGAGCAACAACAACAGAAAAAAAAAGGAGAAACCAGGCTTAATTGTCTCCATTATGCCCAGCAAAAAGACAAGCTGCTCAGAGAGGCAACACACAAGCTCACGTGGCTCAAGACTTCACTAATATTCTGAAGCTTGGTCTGCTCTAGTTTCTGGTTGGGACCGTGAGGAAAAATATTTTCAGAATACAGACAAACGGGGAATTTGGCTTAATAGTCGTTTTGTGCCTCCTGGATACACAAGTATAATCCCTGTGTTATTCGTTCCAATTGCCCCAGTATATATAACACCCCTTCCCCAAGGCCTTCATCTTTCAGGTTAAAGACAGGTTTGGCTCTCGACACTACTCCTTGTGCCCTGAAGCTGCATGAAGTCAGGACTTGTGCTGCTACACTTGAAGTTTTAAAGTTTTTTAGAGAGATTCTCTAAAAAAAAGCATTACTAATATGTTCTGCTGCATCAGAGGAATGTAGAGCTTGCCCAGAAAGCTCCCAGATTGTTATTGGGGAGTATTTGCTTAACATTATTGTATAGTATACCTGAAAATAGAAAAATTTATTAAAGTGATGATTTTTTTTCCTGTACCCACAGTTCATCATAGCCCCAAAGAGCACATGTGTGCTCATGCTGGGGCTGGAAGGCTATCACACAGCTCAACCCTGTGGTGTGCAAGTTACAGGTCCAGATTTCAAAGGCACTTTAACATTTCACCTCTCACAAGACTTGCAACCCTTGAAGTTGCAAAACTGCTTCGACTCAGTGCCTTAGGCAAGGCAGGATCCTGCCCCCACGGCAAAGCCCTGCCCCCAAGCCAGGTGGCCCTATGGGTGCCCTGGCTGATGGTCACAACTCATCCCTCCTGCCAGGAGCCCAAAAAGCAAGTCCCACAGCCACCATCAAGGACCAGCAGAGTCTTTCATTTACCAAGGGGAAGGGTGCAAGCAAGGGGGTATTTCTTTCTAAACCCTCAGTAGGGGTTACAAGGTACCCCATCCCTCCCTCTCTCCCCCAGCAGCCCCTCTCTGACCAAGGACAGTGCACAAACTGGTACACCCACTGCTATCAGCACCTTCTGTATCATTCAATATTGATTTTCCCAGGTTAGGTCTTGCTCCCAGAGCCTGGGGGAATTTCCTCAGCTGCTGCACTGCCAGCAGCTCCCACCCTCTTCTACAGAGATAAAGACCCTCCTTTTGCCTCAATTCTTTCTCCACAGAAAAGCCCAGCCTTGAACAAGAAGGTTAATTTCCACACAGAAACATAAAGTCATACCTGAGATTTCCAGAGACGCACTGTTATTTCACGTGGTGAATCCTGCCACCTTCTCCAGCCATCCTAGCATTCAGAGGCACCTCTCCCCAAAGCTGCTGAATCACAGCCCCTCACAAGGAGCGCTTCTCATCAAGCCTGCAGGCTCCTGCTGCAGCTTTTTTACCAGCACAGCACCAGTCAGCACCTCCATCATCCACACCACGAACCAGGTGGAGATGTCTCTGCTCTAGCTGAGGAGCAGCTCATTAAACCCCCACTGCTACCCTGCCAGCAAACAATTGCCTTGAAATGCCTTCTAAATCCAACCAGCTTCCCCATTAAAGCCACTAAATCATTTCACCACTTAATAGCTCAAGGTTCAATCTGAACTTGACTCCTCTATTTACTATTTTCATGCTTCCTATTACCGAAGGCAGTGGCCTTAATTAAATTGCAATTACACATCTGATTAAAAGCTACACATATCGTCTGAGAGACCAGCTCCTGAGTAGCATAAACCAGCCCCATGAGGAGATTGCAGATGGGGAACAGTGTCTCGTTTCCCTCCATGCTTTGCACCCTCATTTGCACCCTCACCAGGACATGTGCATCTGATGACTCTTTCTCCAACATTTCAGAAAAACATGATATTTACTCCTTGGCTATATAAACAGACACAACAGAGCTTCTCCCTCAGCAGCCCTGTGCCCCAAGAATCCAGCCAGCATCTCCACCTTCACTCCCACTTTTTGTGAGGGTAAGGCTTCATCCAAGTCGCTACAAATGTTTGCTATGAACCTTGGATGAGTTAATATTTTCCAGGAAAAAGAAAAAAAAAAAAAAATCCTGTTTCACATATATTTGAAAGGAAGTTTTCTGAAGGCATCACAACCAGTAAAGTAAAAATCCTAGCAAAACTCAGCTGTCAGCTCCCAGGCAGGGTCTCTGGGTCCTGAGGCTCCACAATGCAGCAGCCTGGAAACTCGGCAGCTGCTTCATTTAATTTGAAGTGGGAGAGTTTTGAGGAGTAAGGAAAGGAGCAGTTTCAAGTGGCTGTGTGCTGTTCTGACATGTGGTCCTTCCCCAGGGAAGGCTGGTGGGGACACAGGGATCGCCTCTCTGAGGCTGCTAAAATGGTCAACCTGAAAGCAGCAGCTCTAAAAAACAGTATTTCTAGTCTTGAAGGGACTCTGACAGGAAAGGAAAGCTCTGAGAAATAGCTTGGAAAGTCAAACCTACCAGCCATCACACTGAAGAGAAAATATGGTATTGATTTACTTTTTTTTATGATTAATACCATAGGAATGGAGCAGTCTAATTTAAATTACTGTTTAAATTACAGTTAAGCAGTCTATAACATTTAATTGACCCGCTGGCTCAGTGGAATGTAAAATGGCAGAGTAAATACTGACAGACCAACGTACAGAGAGGAACACATCAGCCCTTCATCCACCTTCTCCTTTCTCCTCTTCCTCCAAACCTTGGGAGGTGCTCATGAGTAGGTCCTACCAGCTCTGCCCTGTCTCCCCACCCGCAGGCACCTGGAAACTCAATATAATATATATTTTATATTAATAATGAGCCTTCTTATTCCAAGCATGGTATGCAGCTCATTAAAGGTGTATGTGCAGAGTGTGTTATTTTTAGCTTATTCCCTTAACGAGAGTTAATATTGTACTCAAAGTGCCTCCAGCTCTTGTTTAGGTTGGGGAAGAACATCTAAGTGAGTGGTACTGATTCACCTGAGCATCAGCATGAGGAATTCTCTGGAAAAATTCTGGACTGCCATTTTTATGATCAACCATTGAAACTGCTGACCAAAAACATTGTCACAGGTCATGGTAGTTTACTCATATGTAGTGAGCATAAAAGTTGTGGCTTGAAAATATTTTTTCCTTTTTTTTTTAATTCATCTCTCTTCTTAAGAGCTTCAGTGGAAGTACTGAAACCACTTAAGTAACACTGCTGAAAGGAGGCACTTCATCCACAGATTTTGAGTTACTTCAGAAATATTCAACTGACATGACTTGGGCATTGGAGGCATTTGGTAATATTGCCCACTTTCCCTGTCGTCTCTGCAGAAACTCTGTCTCTCCACAGAAATCAAGAGGAAATGTAATCACAGTCACTTTTGTGCCTTCTCTGTCAGAACAGAGGTAGATTTGGAGAGCCGATGGTACTGCTGCCTTCTGCTCTTGCAACAGCCACTGCAAACATGCTTATGGCAAGGACAAAGAAGAGTCACCACCTTTACAATTTGTGATGCTCATGCTTGTGTGCTCAAAATAGGTCTTGCTGCACTGGGACAACTAGAGAGAGGTAACATGACGATGGCCCAAGGGCTTTTAAAATTTCCCAGGAAGGCTACACCCCATCAAAATCTTCTCTCAGCACCACTTTCCACACATCAGGTTATTTTTCTCATTGAAGAGCTGAAGACGTAGCCCTCACCTGAGTGTAGTGCAGCTGCACATGGGCAGCACATCTGTGCCAGTAAATATTCCTTTGACAGATACTAGAAATCATGTGCATGGCAGAATAGGTAAAGTACTAAGAAGAAGAAAAGGAGCTCATTTTTGCAGCTTACACACTTTTCTTGAATTAAAGCACCTGAAAAGCTATCCAAGTTCACTTCTAGATCACATTATGGGGCCCAGAAACACCAGGTAACATCCACAGACTAATAATAGAATAATTTTGGTTGGAAAAATCCTATAAGGTCATTGAATTCAACTGTTCCCTCAGTGCTGCCAGGTTACCACTAAACCATGTCACAGCAGCACCACATCTCCATGGCTTGGAAACCCCTCCAGGGATGGGGACTCCACCACTGCCCTGGGCAGCCCAGGACAGGGCTTCTTCCTTTCAGTGAAGAATTTTTTTCTCATGTCCAACCTCCCCTGGTGCAACTTGAGGCTGTTTCCTCTTGTCCTGTTACTTGTTCCTTGGGAGAAGAGCTCAACCTCCACCTGGCTCCAACCTCCCGTCAGGCAGCTGTCAAGCACAAGGTCTCCCCAGAGCCTGCTCTTCTCCAGACTAAACAACAGACAACAATGGATCTGAACAGCAACTTTCTTTATTTCTTATCTTTTTCACATGCACAGGGTTTTTTTTTCCCTTTTTTTTTCTATTTTTTTTTTCCGACACTAACAAAAATAAGCCTCAATTAATTGCCTCATTGAAAATAACTGTCCTCCTCAGAGAAGCTCTTAAGTACTCCACCAGACTTTACTATCAGAGTTACACAGTTCACTGGAGAAAAGACAAAATGTGAAGCCAAACAACAGAGAACATCTGTTTTTTTCCTCCCTGTGGGTCAGAGCCACCATCTCTGGTGAGCAGCATCCTCCCAGCTGCCTGCAGCAGGCAGGTCTGGCACACAAACTGGTAATTTAATGGTGGTATTACAGCAGAGCTCTTCCGAGTGTGATATCCTGTCATTACAACCAGGAGAAGTCAGCTGGACGAGTGTGATGCTCAGGTTGTCACCTCATTATGTGAGATTTCAGAAGAGGAAACCAGTTTGGGGTCCATGCTGAGTAGCTTTGGTAAAATGATCGCTATCATTTAAGTGATAAATAAAACCAGATAGCAGCATATCTGAGGACATCCCAGAATGCTGCAGCCTTACCTGGGAAACTTATGTGACAAGAAACTCAACAAACAATACCACACCTCTTCAGAAATAGAAGTGGTTTTCATGGCAATGACATTTTTTTTATCACCAGAGTCAGGGGGAAGAAGAATTTACTTTGTTGGCTTCCATTTTTCCATCTACTGTCAGACAAAATAGTGGGTGGACATAGAACCTTTTCAATTGAGAGCTTGCAAGTCCAGGGGAAAATACTTAAAATACATTTGAGTTCAACACTCTATTATTCATGGGAAGTGTGATTTGCAGCTCTCACAGTGTCAATTTTTTTTCTATTAGTTGTTAATGCAGCAGTCAGATCTCCTAGGGCCAGAGGGAGGTGTTGTTATCTAATTTTTCCAATCAAGAATATTGTAATAATCCCTCATTAATTCAATCATCTTTCCATCAGATAACGGCTGTATAATTTAAGGAGTAAGGTTTTAAATAAATATCCTGGCAAAGCTATCAGATTGATTTGATAAACATCCTCCAAGTGAAACTCATCACATTCAGAAACAAATCAGAAAATTAATGGTAGGCAGCAATGGACATGTCAAAACTCTTCATGTAGGTCTTCTTTTATCTTTCTTTTTCTTAATCTCTTTTGGGGTTTTATTTTTTCCCCCCCTCCTTTGTAAAGAAACACTGATCCTGCTCTATATCTGCTAGTGCAGTCCCTTGGGCTCCCTGTTCCATCCTTGGCCAGCTGTCAGGAAGAAGCAGCAAAACGTGCCCAGTTTCAGCCCTGTGCTGCTCCCCAGCACTCGTCTTTGTTTGAGGAGCAGGTTGGCAGAGACAACACCAAATTCTGCTCCATCCTTGGCAAAATACTGTATAAATGTAAGAGGCTGCTGTGAGATAGCTTCTCCTGCTAGAAGAGGAGATGTCTTTGAGTGAAAGTGAGCAAGGAAGTTAGGAAGTTTTCACCGACTCTTTTTAAACGTTGCTGTGTTGAGGCAAAGCATCTCTCTACAAACTGTTAATGAAGGATTTTATCAAGGCCAAGAGGAAATTTCTGGTCAAAACACACCATAGCCAGTACTGCAATGATTTCTTTGCATTGTGGACCCCACACACGTGTCCCCAGCCCTGGGTTGCTCTGGCTTTCTGTCTTTCACTCTCTTCCCACACATGGAAGATTTTGAATGGTCCCATTTCTGTGCTGGCACAAACTGATAACATTTTCAAAGCTAGGAAGTTTTTGGTGATGGATTTTTGTTTTCAAATCATCCCAAATGCTTGCCATGTAATCAAATTTACAACTTAAGTGTACCATCCCTGATGAACAAGACCTCATCTTATTTTCCAGCTTAACCAGCCAACCAATAATCAAATCTGTTCTGCCCTAACACTCCATATTCAATGGTCAGAGCACTTCCTAGCACCACATCTGAAAAGAGCACTCCTTTTTAAAAACAAATCAAACAAGAAGATTCAACCCATGGAGCTGGTGTTGGACAAGATTAAATCAATGGGAGAGTGTCCACAGTGACATTTGCCCTATTTACCATGAAGATGTTTATTGGGAGAATGTAGAGGATGCCACCACGTGTCTTACAGTGACCAATCTTACAGGAAACAATCATTTAATGCAATTCTAGCTTTCCTTTTCCTGAAACTGCTGCAGGTGCTAAGATAAAGCTCTTGGCTGTTTCAACCTTGTGATTCACTCACCAGGATTAATAATTTTCACTTGCCCCATCAAATCATGATTTGTAATTAGAATTACAAGTCAAGAGGTATAGATACTTAAAAATAATATATTTTCCAAACAGCTTCTTAGGTGGAAAGTAATAAAATGCCAATAGTCTGCAGAGAGGAATGCAGGAATGTTGAGTGTTACATTTGATACAGATGGAGACAAGCAGAAGAGAGCAGGACACCCTTCCTGGGACAGCCTCTCACTTAAAGTCAGCCAGAACAAACCAGCGAGGGTCAGAAGAGACAGAGGAGAATATTTGGCTTGTTGGTCAAAATCCTCTAAACTAGTTCAGTTAGGTAAGCAACAGTGGAGGAGAAGAACCAGCTCTCTCCTCCAGCCCTTGGCAGAGGACTTCCACCCATGTCTTCACCCTGGGAAACGCCACTTTCCTTCTACAACCAGCAGCTCTCCAAAAATAGTCTGTAGAATCTGGAACAAACCTCCTGGGAAGGTCCACAAACCAGCAGCATGCAAGTTCACCTTTCCTTGGCTTTAAGACAAGCTGTCTCAAGCACAATATGCAGTGAGCTTAACAAAATACTCATCTGAAAGAAAATGCTACCAGGCATGGGGGGAAAATGAGCTTTGAAATGGGACTTGGAATTAGATAATTTCCTGGCTGCACAGTAATTAGCATTCCCTGAGTTGCTAGGGCCCCAAAGTCTAATGAATTTGGTACGATTTCCCTTGGTGCCACAGAAATATGCATCTTCAGGGCATGGACAGGCCCAGACATCTAAAAACACTGGCTGGCTGATCCAGCACAAACTCCTTCATGTGTACTTGGAATTTTCGAGGACTTTAAAATTTCTCTGAAAACTGAGGGCTAGAAGGAATTATTAGGGAGATTAGGAGGTGTGTGAGCGTGTGTATATGTGCCTCTGTGTGTCCTCTCTGTGGCTTGGAACTGCCAGGATATATATGATACTGGGTTGGACAAGCCTTGTCTTCCCTTCTTTGACTAAATTTACTTAAATCTCCTCCTTAAGTTTTTCCATGGAATTTCACATTAGCAATTTCTTTTTAAGATCTCACCAAGCATTGTACATCACTTATGCACAAATTGTTGTGAACAATGTAAAGGCGATGCAGAAGAATCCTCCAAGTCTGAAGGTCCTACTGGGCTGCTGTATATGATTTATCCAACCAGTTTGAACTGTTTCGTCAGTCTCTTGCTATTACTATGCAAATGCTATTTATGCAAGTGTGATTTTTTTTTTTTTAATTGATTTGGTCAGCAACTGCTTCAATCTGTTTTCATATCTTAATAAATGCTAATTAGAAATATCAACTGCTTTTCTCTCCTGTTCTCTTTTATAGAAATAAGTGTTGCAATGATGAGCTCAAAGAGACTCCATAGCTCTTTCCCTGCTGTCATTTAATAAGCAATCTGGAAGATTTTGGGTCCTCTGGAGAACATGGTGAATATAGTCAGTCTCTGGCATCAGCCGTGCTTCACAGTTCTGAAAGTATTCTCTCGTGTAATGAGTCTTGCCTTAGACTTTTGTGGAGATATTTTGCAGGTATTAATATTTTTTAGGATCATATAACTTATTGTAAGAAGGTTTTACTATTTCAACTTACCTTTAAATTTCCCTTAAACCCTTTAGAAATGGAAGCAGGACTGAACAGCACAGGCTTTAAATGTTCTGCCTTTTCCTATTTCAGCTCTTGTTGTTATCATTTATTGACAAAAGCCATTACAGGAAAATGTTGTGTACCCAACCTCTATTTTTCAATGCTCAGAATAGCTACTTGTGTCCTTGTAACTGCTGCTGGCTGGTAGGGAGCAATGAAAGGAGGATAATCAAGAAGTCTAGATCCATACAGTGCCTTGAGGGACTGACCAGGTTGCTGCTAACTCATTTATTCAGTAAATCTGTAATAATAGATAATAACGTCACGTGGCCATCACAGAAAATAAACATATGGCCACAAAGGTTAAACTGAAGTCTGCTTCATTTGTGTAAAATCATGGTTTTCATAAAATGAGTAGCTGCTTAAACTTTGAAACAGCAAAAATAATTCTTTGAAGAGCCTACATTGCTCTCTTAAGACTGATTTTTATTGGCAGAGGGGAAAGCATGTCCACTCTAATGGAACAATTTAAATGCATAACAGTTAAAATAAACTCCTTAAAGTATGTCTCCACATTCCTTATGTTGACTAGTGAGACACTGCTTTTTCATAAAATACTGTAGAACTGAGAGACATTTAACTCAGGAAAAAAAAAATTGCACTGTCTATCTCAGGCTGGTCTATAACAATTTCTACACTTAAAGACATGATTGATTGTGTGAAAGGTAAAACTAAAATGCTCTTCACATAGCTTTGCAGATTTAAGCCTCCTTTCTGGCTTTCCTTATGCATGTGTAACGTTGCCAGGTATTTACTGTGGGGAAGAATAAAGCAGCAGAGAACACAATGGAAGAGCAAACATTAAAAATAAAAAACCTTGAAAAAAACCCAAATGATCCCCCAGAAAGCCCACCAAGGTTATTATTATAAAGCCCACCTCAATATTTTCCATGTCCCCAGTGCAAGACTCCACCTTGCCCAGCCAAGGCTGGGGGAAGGAGGGACAGAATGAGAATTGCAGCTCTTCCCACACCACCTAATGAGTTCCCAGGGCTGACCCTGAAGCTCAGCAGATGCCCTGGTGCCACTGCTGCCCCAGCGTGACGTTACCTTGCATAGGCTCCTGGGGGGACGGAGCTTGGTGACTTGCTCTTTTCCTCCTTAGGTGTATCAACAAGCTCAGAGTTGATGATTCATGGCAGAATAAACTAATTCTGGGTACTTCTTGGATTTCCTTTTAAGAAGGTTAAATAAATAAATCTACATTTAAGCAAATTTATCATCTGCCTAATGCATTGCAGCTTTGCAGTTTTACTCGGGTGGAAAGCTAGAGCGATCAAATCAAAGTCACAGACAGGCTGGAAGCAAATCAATGAATTGGAGCGATCAGATCTTCTTCATCAGCCATAAAACAGGTCTAAGGATGAGTTTGTGATGACAAAGAATTACTTTCTGTCAAGAGAACTGATTGAGGCTTCACCTTTCTTCCAGCATAGGTCCCTGACTGAAATCAGGAAGGTATCAGGTTGAAATCACCTCAAAATTTTCCTTCAAATAAAATTACTTCAAATACAAGGCAAGGAGGCTTCCTAGGGAAGATGAGAAATGAAAGGATTTGGGCAGCAGAAAAAAGAAGAGTGAGATCCAGGCCCATCCCTGCAGGAAAGCAAGTACCTGCCTCTGTGGAAGAGGACCAGCTTGCTGCAATCCCTTCCACAAAAGAAGGGACAAGGTCTTTTCCCTGGATTGTATTTTTGGTGCAGTGAGATCCCAGTAAGGGCACTAGTGTCCCAGCCACTGTACACAGACACAGAAAAGCCAACAACAACAGGGGGACAATTTGCACTCATGACTTTTCTTTAAAAAGCCAACAGCCAGGTCTTGAATCTTCAACAGAAAGTGGAAATTATACACTGAAACCAGCTTCTTAGTAGAAAACCTATTTTTCACTAAAAATCAATTCCTCCACCCCATTCCAGGGACAGCTAGTCAATCCTAAGCACTCAGCTTCAGATCTCATGTGCAATGAGATGCAACCACTCCTCCTCAGGACACTTCTCTAAACGTTGAGTAATGCCCTGTGTGCAGCCAACTTCATCTCCCTGGACATTTTGCAATGCCATCAGCTTCCCCATTCCATCCAGCCATGGACATCAGGAATAGCAATCAACTGCCATGCCACCAAGTGACCCAAACTCTGTGTCAAGAGTTAGGGCCGGCCATGCCACTAGATGAATAATAGATGCCCTCAGAGGGGGAATAGAAAGGGATAGAGGCTTATGGACTGGAAAAGAAAACTAAAAGGGTGTTAATGAAAATAACGACAAGGATATTAAATAGATACAAAGCTAATATAGACCCCAAACCACTGATGGCAATTACATCACCACTGATGCTGTGGAGCAGGTACTGGGGAAGTCCCAGACTGGACTTCATGGCAGGTGGGAACTGGATTCAGGAGTTGGGTTCTGGAAGTGGATTCAGGACCACACGAATCAGGATCAAAGGCAGAAAGGACAGAATTCTCTTCAGATGCCGGCCATTGAATAAGAGAACTTGATCCTTGTGGACCTTCAGCTTTATACTGAATATGATGTCCATGGGATGGAATCCCTCCTTGGTCAGTTTAGGGTCACCTGTCCTATCAGCTCCTCCCTGCAGGTGCCACCTCTTACTGCACCCCAACATGACACACAGGATGTAGCAGTGACCTGGGTCTGCACAGGAGCAAGTAGAAGCAAGAGCCTTTCTGCAGAGCCCAACCCTTGGCAGTAACTCTAAACATGGAGTGTTACCCCTGCTAGAAGCAGACGCTGTCTGCAAAAACCTGTGCTAACTTGAGCTGAGAACTACAACCACTGAACAGAATTAGTTCTGTTCTAGCTCAACCCAGGACACTTTGCTTCTCCCACATGCTGTGCCCAGGCACTCTGCTGCCATCCTGCTCCCCCACCCTTTCTGCAGCAGCAGCAAGTGAGCATCCTCATGTGTTTGTTTTTTTTTTCTGGCTTCTTATTCCAGCTGCACGTGCTTGGTGCTACAGGCAAGATCTCGCTGCTGGGAGGACAAGTGCCTCCTCCTCACTCACCCTCACACCCATGATCGTGCTGAGGTTAGAGCAGCACCATGCAGTGGCATCAGAGCCCATTAGGATCCCAGACAAAGCTCTAAATAGCAGTCAGAAGAATTAAGACTAGTTATTTCCAGTAATTATGAGTGGTATCAGTCAATTTTATGCATGGGTGGTTAAGGCACCAAAGGCTATAAAATCAGATGATAATGAAAAGAACAATCCTAACGGGTTTTATTTATTGCCTTTTCTATTGCTGGAGACCACAACCACTGTTGTAAATGTGCAAGCAATACCAGTGAAGGCTTTAATACATTTTACCACTGATTTCCATTGTCTGGAGGCTGATGAGACTAGGCTTTGTGCTCCACATATTGTCTAATTACAACCTTTTTAATGAAAAATTTGCTTTCATGAAAAGCAAAGCTAAGACAGTTATCAATCAATTTATGTAGGCAACAGGAAGTATCTAGCACAAAAATACACAGCATAGAGATAAGACTTTTACAGATACTAGACACTTGAATGTATTTATTAGATACTTGTATCAGGGGCACACAGGCAGAATGTATCCCACCCCAGCCTGCTGCTCACATGTGTGGTCAGAAGATGACAAATCCCCTTAAAACCCAGTAAAAATAGTCAGTTTTGGGCTGGGGTGGTGGGAAATACTCATAGACCATGTGACAAGGGTGGCATTAGCCTCCTCCTCCTCCAGCACACAATAAAATACACAGCAAAGTACAGTAGATGGTGCCCTATTCCCTTGGGCTACCTTGGGGGTTGTTTGGGGCACCCTGGAAACTTGGGGTTGGTTGGTTGTGGGTTTATTTTAAGTCATTCTGCTCAAATTAGTCAAGCTACAAGAAGCCTTCTTTCGAAAAATGTTACCCAGAGAGAACACATTTCACACATTTTTTAAATAGTCAGATGCCTTCAGGCTCAACATTGTTGAATTAATTCTGTTGCGTTGTTCCTGGCTGAACTGTAATTATTGCAGCAGTGGGGATGAGTCATCACTAGCTGTAGTTTATCTTTTGGAATATAGCATGGACCTAATAATGTGTGCACTGGAGCTAAATCAGCTACTTACTCCAAAAATCTTTATTATTAAAAAAAAACCCAAACAGCTAAAGAGAGGATTTATCTGTCATTCACATGTCATGCATAGCACAAGCCCTTAATTTGCACCTTTCCTACAAGAATCATAATAAAAGATTTGATCTTCTGTTTAATTATCTCTGTTTGCCATGTGTACAAACAAAGAGCAACAACCTCATGAGAAAAAAATCGGCAGCTCGTGAGAATAAGGTGGAAAGAAAGGAGGAAACCCTGCTCTAGGTATTTGCCCTTTTCTGTTGGGTGCTCCCATGGGGGCAGAGGGCTCTGGGTGGCCTCACACCAAGCCTTGCCCCTTGGGGTCACCATCTCCATGTCCTTCTGGAGGAAAGCCCTGGGAACTGGATGTTCATCAGGAAGAACAGCCTCAGTGATGACATCCTTTTTGTACATTCTTAGGAATTCAAATGTCCCCATTTCCTCTCTAGCTGAAACACCTTAATTTAAGCTTCCCCCGTTTTGTTCAGTTAGCTTCACATCCTAATTAACAGCTTCTGCACTTGAGAAACATAGCCTCCTGTTTTAAGAGTAACGACTCTTTCCTATTCTAGGTTCCCACCCAATTTGTTCTCTGCTGAAAACTTTAGAGATAGCAGCTTTTAATTACATGAAAAGATAACTCACAGATTTTTCCGTACCACCTCTGTTAAAGATTCTCTTCACAAAATTTATTGTTGTAGCTTATTGCACAGAAGCATTCAGAGATCTGCTGCTGCTCTTAATGGGACAACCGAGGGGCCACGTCTACCTACAGCTTCAGTTCTCTCATTAAAACTCTCTTTTAGTTAGAGGGGCTTACAAGAAAGCTGGGGACAGTCCTTTGAACAGGGCTTCTTGCAACAGGCCAATGGGTAATGGTTTTAAACTAAAAGAGGGAGATTTAGACTCCCTCTTAGAAGGAAGAAATTTTTGCTGCTGAGGGTGGTGAGCCGCTGGCCCAGGTTGCCCAGAGAGGTGGTCGCTGCCCCATCCCTGGAACCATTCCAGGTGAGGTTGGCCGGGGCTCTGAGCAACCTGCTCTAGTTGCAGAAGTCCCTGCTCACTGCAGGAGACTAGATAACCTTGAGAGGTCCCTTCCAACCCAAATCAGTTCGCAATTCTACGATTCTATGAATTTGGATAGAAAATTTATCTTTTTTTTTCAACAGCAGGCCTGCTGAAAAGACCTGTTATAAACAAACATAAAAAATCAAGAATACTTCTGTGACCACATTAGCCTCTCCCAAAATAAAGTGACAGTCAAACACCATGATGATAGGCAAAAATACAAAACTTGAGAGAGCATCTGTGTGAGATTAATGCTACTAAAAGGCATAGAGTTCCTATTTTCAGACCAATTCCCTGAGAAATTGCTATTTGTCTGAGAGTTAGAAGTACACCCAAAAGCACAAACAGCATGGGTGCCCAGGCTCTCCTGAATACCAGCAACAACTCCTCATTGGGTTATAGATAAGGTGAAATTGAGCCACCCTTCAGTATGGGGCTCATGCCACTAGGAAGATGCTGTGAGGTTTATGGGCATGCTGCAAAACCACCTTATTCCTGCAGATTTCTGAATGGTTTGTTTCTCCTCTGTGTGGTCCTGTATAAAAAGATCCTTTATCTTATAGGATAAATTTTTCCTAATCAGGTTGTCCAACATAAATTACTCAAGTGGTTTAATTCTCAAGGTACGTCTGTCAGGTCAATGAAGCAACCCATGCCTGTAGTCCACAGGGCTCTGGTTTTACTCATTTATTTTTCCCCAGTGTCTGTGTTTATGTAATACTTGTATTAAATATAACACACCTTCCAGTACTTGGCCACTCACAGTTAGATTTACCTTTCCACACCCAGGTTTTGCTGCTCTGGTACCTATAAACTCACACAGTTAGAAAGCTACAGCTGAAGCCACCAGTTTTCTCCTCTAAAATTAAAAAGTAGGCTCTGGCTTTCATCAGCAACTTGACTCGAGGTAAATTAACTTTCACTTTGGCTTTTGATGGATGTATAATGAACTCTCCATTGTTCAGCTAGAAATCTTGGAGCTATTTTTCATTCCAAATGTCTTCTGAGCAGCACGTTTGACAGGTTATTAAGATTTTAGTATCACTGTGGAAACATTTTTCTAGGCTTCTTGGCTAGGATCAGGAGAGGTTCAGTGCACCTTCTGCATGTCCACACCAGCCTGCTGATCTCCTAAAGCAGCTGGTTTTCAAAGTTCAGCTTTTTTAGATTACTGCATGGTGGAAATAAAGAGGCAATGGTGTCCAATTCTGGTTTCCTTATCCTAATCACCAAGCTGTACTGAGCAAGGCTTTCACATAATGTATTTTAGCTACTGAAGTGTGGGAAGAAAGAATGTGGCCAGCAGGACTAGGGCAGGGATCGTCCCCCTCATTGGTGAGGCCACACCTTGAATACTGGGTTCAGTTTTGGGTCCCTCAGTACAAGAAAGACACTGAGGTGCTGAAGCATGTCCAGAGAAGGGCAACGAAGCTGGTCCAATCTGACTGTGAACATGTCCAGGGATGGGGCAGCGACCACCTCTCTGGGCAACCTGGGCCAGGGGCTCACCACCCTCAGCAGCAAAAATCTCTTCCTTCTCTCCAGTCTAAATCTCCCTCTTTTAGTTTGAAACCATCACCCTTGCCCTGTCCCAACAGGCCCTGCTATGATTTTAGTGCTTATGTACTAAAACCAGAACACAAACTAAAGAAAACTTTTAAATCTTCACATAATGAGCATATTTGAGTAGGTTAAAATCCCAACCTCCCTAAAGTCCATGCAGCCATCAGTTTCTGCTTCTCCTACGCACTTTATTTTTTTGTTACCAAACTGACTTTCTGTTAACTGAGATTTAAGAATAACTATGGAGAGGTGAGCCCTAGAGGGAGGCGTGAAAGAGAGTGGTAGGTATTGGATGAGAAATGAGCTCCAAAGGCAGTTTCTGAATCTCCAAAGCCTGGCACCTGGGAAATGAATTTCAGAGCTCTTCGGAAGGCGCAATCTGATGACACACAATATCACTTTGTTGAGTAAAAATGACATGACAAATGCTTTTTGCTCTCTCTGTTCTGATATAACTGTTTCTTGCTGTCTGAGTCATCAGGTCAGCCAACTCAACTACAGAGACATTTTTATTGGTGTATAATGTCAACAGTTCAGACCCTGCTGTTCAGAACTTTAGGAAAGAGAGAAAAGAGGAGTCAATGTGCTTATGGAAAGTTAGAAATTGTCAATTAGCATCAGCCACAAAGTTCCCAGGAAATTAGTGCTGAATGCAGGTCTTTCTTGGTGTCTAAGCTCCAACCCTAACCAACCTTCCCTCAGTATTGATCAGTGCTATCATTTTTGAAGTCACTAGGTTTGGATTAAACTGGTGTTTCTGGGTGTGCTTCTAAGCTCCAGGACAGAGACAAGGAAGGAGCCATATATTAAGAAAGTTAACTTTTCGTTTCTGTCTTGCAAAATCTTCACTATGACATGAAAGATTCCAGGGTCATATACATTTACTTTTATCTTTTTTATTAACTGATAAAATGCCTTCAAAACAGAAGCCATGAAGTAAATTGAATGTTTCTCATCAATGTGTACATATCTTGGTAGTTTGAAGGTCCAAAGATATTAACCAGAAAGTGATTTCAAATAATATTTCTAAAACTACTCCTACTATTATTTTTTTTAACCGTTCCCTCCTGAAATGGGAACCAGAAATACTATTTTCATAACAGGAAGAGCAGAGAAAGCAACTGAGATCTCAGAGTCATTTGAATCCATAGAATTCTACATTCAAACCTTGTTAGATACAGTTATTAATATTAAACTTACATTAGCTTTGCTTTCAACAACCCTAATTCTCCCCTCTCTGTCACTAGCCAATCTGTTGTTTGCACCAGAGTTCTTGATGGGCTAATTGGATTTTCATATTTTAGGATATTGTTTTTCTTCCCAAATGCTATAAATCAGCATTTTATGAATGAATAAACCCACATCTGCCAGCTGTTAAAAACCTGCTTCAGGGCTATGCTATCTAGGTCATTGTATTTCATGACTTGAGTGCCACTAACAATAAATAAAGTTGTTATCGTACAACTAAGGATATTTTAGTTTCCCTCAAAATGAACTGTTAAAATAAACTGGTAACTGTTTAAAGCACTTGGCCTGAAAAATGCACGTTGCTCTGATAGCAAGTGGGCATCCTCCCATCCCCATCAGCCTTGGCCTGTCTTTTGAGCCATACATCATTAATTAACACTACGATGATCACAGCCCAGCAAACTTGGGAAATAAGCAACTGGCTACCTGAGATAAAGATGAACATCATGGTATTGTTTCAGTTGGAAAAGAACTTTAAGACCATCAAGTCCAACTGTTAACCCAGCACTGCCAGGTCACCACTAAACCATGTCCCTCAGCACCATGTCTACACAACTTCGAAATCCTTCCAGGGATGGGGACTCCACCACTGCCCTGGGCAGCCTGCGTCACACCTTGATGACCCTTTTGGGGAAGAAATTTTTTCCTCATGTCTGACCTAAACATCCCCTGGTGCAACTTGAGGCTGTTTCCTCTTGTACTATCACTTGTTTCCTGGGAGGAGAGACTGACCCCTACCTGTCTCCAACCTCTTGTCAGGGAGCTGTGGAGAGCCAGAAGTTCTCCCCTGAGCCTCCCTTGCTCCAGGCTCGACAACCCCAGGTCCCTCAGTTGCTCCTCAGAACATCAGCATGTTTGAAAGTGTACTTGTACTGCTCGAGCCTGGCTGCCTGTACCAACCCTCAGAGGATAACATTACACAAGCCTTGCTGTGTCCTAGACCTTTGTGGAGTGTCAGTCACGAAACACAAGTACTTTAAAATTTGGATGACATTAAATCAGTCTTTTATGGCTTGTTCAAGAATAATTTACACAGAAGTAAAAGGATATATTTCTACTGTATGTAAGAACAGATGCACGCACTGAAGTGCTTCCCATGCCACCAATGGGGAGCATCCTGTGCCAGCCTGTGATGGGCAGTTTGTTGCAAAGCTTCAGATCTAAAAGAATAAATTTTCTGAAAATTTTGCACATCAGAACACACGTTTATCTCTCAGCCTAATTTACATGTGCAGTTATTATTTGCGTGGGCAGCAGCAGCCACCTTGCATGTGGATGATTAATGAAATGTGTAAAAGCCCTCACATTTTGTTGCTAGGAATGTCACACAACCTTAATAATTTTGTGCATATTTTGTGTCCCGAGCACATTTTCCCCCCCATGCAGCTACATCCTTTAAAAGCCAGTTTGAGTACTGGGAATTCATCCCCATGACTTTTAACCTCGTGCAATCCTGAGATCAAGATTGCAAAACAGAAAAGTACAATTTCAAACTAATAATATCCCTAATGTTCTGGTTAGTTTGGATTCTGGTAAGTCGTCACAAATTATATTACATGTTATGCTAACAAAGCATAAGATGCTATTTCCGTGCTAGTCCTGAGCTGGCACAACGTTACCCCAGAGGAAAGGCAGAGATCCTCTCCTGGTGCATATGCCCCTCCAAAACTGGAAACTGTGTCACTAAATTAATTGATGCACAATGTGTCTTGACACGTCTGTTTTTAATTAAAGCGCATTTCAATTAAAAAGGGAGAACAATTTTAAGGGAATCTTTCTTCCAGATGGTGATCCCTAATTTACCTCCAATATGTTGGATGCAGCACAAGTTGTTCCTGATTAGCTGAGGTTGATCAGATATGTGAAATAACGCTGTGAAAAATGAGTTGAAACGACCCCATGAAATAACTCTGGGGGTGTTTTCTTCTACTGGTATCTGAGCTATTTAACAATTAATGGGAATTCTGATTTAGTTTTAAGACTAGGATAGTGGAAAAGAACAATTACTGGTCCAGCAGCCAGGGGTGCTGTGAGTATTCCATGAGTACTGTGGCTGCAGGTAGCTCTCGAGTCCCTAAACCAGCTCCTTATCCTCTCCCCATCTGCAAATTGGCAGAGAATACACTAATTATCTTCCATTAAAAAAATTAAGAATTGGTGAAGCAACTTAAATGTAACTTGAGATTTTTTCACAGTTAAGACTTCTAAGAAAAAAACAAATATAAACCAAATTTTGTCATATATCATGTTTCTATGTCAAAGAAATTTGTACAAATTTTGCATCTGGCCCACGGAGTCCACAACTTCAGCTCCCACAAAACAGTTTTCAAGACCTAACTGGAAAATCTGTGCTGCAGTATGGGTGAATACTAGATGGGCCCTTTTACTTTTACACACTTTCACTTACGTCAGCTCTTAATTTGGTGTGTTCATTGATGGTGAATGAATTGACTGCACCATACTGAAACAGCAAATCACACACACATTGAACACTAATATTTCCAGTGTGTAGAAATGACACATCAGTGAAATACATGTTTTATACATGTTTTATAAATTAAACTGAGACTGCAATCATGATTTGGCACTGCATTAATAAATTATGAATTCCAATTTATTGCAGTGGCTGAATGCCAGCCCCAAACCCCCAAGTCTTGGATTGGCTTTGACACCCTTCAGACTTTGATGCTGCTCTGTTGGGTGCTATGTGTAGAATTCCACTTTTCGAATAATAATAATGGGGTTTCTAAACACTTGGGGTTTAAGCTTATTTTAGTGCCAGAACTGGCAGTGGTGCTGCTGCAGCAAGGGACCAGGATACTGTGGCTGCTGGCAGGGCTACAAATCCTTTAGCTGTTCTGCTAAATCTGGACTTAAGAGTTGGGTGGGATCAAGGACCATTAGGTTATGTGGAAAGTCGTTGCAGTCACTGCATAAACTCCTGCTAATTTGAGAAGTTTTTACGTCACGGTGTAAATAATCCTAAAAAAGATATGACCACATTAATATTTTATGAGTGGAAAAGAAGAACAGAGACGTGGAGACAGGATTGAGCTGTGACTGGATAAAGTGTTGTTGCCTTTTAGCTTTCCTGCAGTTGTTATTTCTTTCTATGACTATCAATAAAACTTTACCTTAGCAATAACTCACAGGAGTAGGAAATTAGATGCTCTAATATCTTAATATTTGCCACTGCGATATTATATGAAGGGTTAGTGGGTGTCTGAGACCCCAGTCCTGTCTGCTGGGTCACTGTGAATGGATCCATGGAGGAAGTTTTATGATCAGGGCATTGTTAGTGATATGACACATTAATTACGTGGTATTTACAACAACCCTTGGAGTCTTAATATTTCACCGGCCCTATTGGAAAGAAATTACTTTTTTCAAAAGCTCAATTCAATGGCACTTGCCCGGCAAAGCAGAAAGTCCCTGAACGACAGGCAGCATTTTAAGACTTCCAGCTCACGTTTCATAGTGTAAAGATCACCCTCTTACACACTGGCCATGGCAAACCTTGGGAGCTAACACAGCTAAATACCTCTTTGCATCCTACTGTATTTCTTAGAGGGTGAGGTTTTCAGTTTCGAAACCTTCTTTAATTTGCATTTCAAAGTAGCTATAAAATATGAATTCTAGCATAAAACCATTCAGTATTATATATTTTGTCAAAAGTGCCAGGAAAAAATTGCACAACTATTGCATTTCCATCTGGCAACATCTTCCTACCCTGAATATTTGCATAAAATATTTCCACAATATAGAAAAATTATGAAACATAACTCTTTACATTATTTCCAGATGATCTTCTTCACAATTGTACAAACCAAGGAACCCTGTTGTTGCAAACAAATTCCCTCTTTTCCAACTATTTAAGAATAGCTTCAGAAGAACACTCCCTACTCTGTCTTCCACTTAAATGTCTAGATGTATTTTTAAATGTTTAAGATTTTGGGAGTTTAAGCCAATAAGAATAAAGAAAGAGAGGCTGAACAAGGTGCTCCTGGTATCTGCTGTTTGCGTGATCAGTTCTACCTCCATTTGCTTGCTAAATTATTTGAGTACATTGGTGCTCAGGATCCTTTTTCCTCATGATACTTTGTTTATTGAATTAGCCCTAAATTTTCATAGGTGCCTCTTTGTAAGTTATTGTTTAACTTGGTGTTACCCTATCTCACAGAATTAAACTTCAAATGCTGTATTTCCAGCGTTCTCATGACAAATGAGTTTCTAAAGCTGCACTGCTGTAAGGAGAGGGTATTAAAACTCTTGACCCAACATTTCACGTGGAGAAGATTGCATAGCTCTGTTTGCCACAAATGTCTATTAAAATAATTCATTAAAGATACCAACGTATATAACTCGGTAATAACTCCTTAACCCAATAGTGATGTGGGTATAATGTTTGTCATGGTGGAGATGGAACCCACGTTAAAACAAGGTAAATAACTCAGATGTGCTAGTTTTTATTTTCACTTCACTCTCTGGGAATATTATTCACACCAGTTCTGCTTAGAGCTTATTTCAAGATCGTGTGTGTGTTTCAGTCACAGAAACAAGGAAGTTTAACTCAAAGCATATTTTCTTTCTTTAAACATGCACATTTATCCATTTTTTTCCATGATTACACATCAACCTTCTAAGAAAAGCAGGAAGAAAATGGGAAAAAAAGAAAAAGGTATGTTTGTGTTTTGCTCATGTCTGTGCAGATTATATGGAATAGGCTAACGTTTTGCTGATGCAATTATAAATGATTTCTAAGTTATAAATACTTCTATTAAAATATATTTCCCTATCATCTACATCAAGGTTAAGTCTCAAAAACTCATCCTTTAAATGAAATTCAGCAGAAATTAAGCTTCTCTCAGGCACAAGATGTTATTTAGCCAAGTAAATAAACAGCACCCTGCGACACCCTCCCCAGGATTTAAGGGGTGCCCTGGTTAACACCAAATGTCTGAAGTCAGAATAAACTGGGACTGCAGGGGACAGCACGTGTGTAAACCACACAGGAGGAGGCAACACAGTCAGGGTTTGAGAATAAACCAAGATGCACAGGCTGAAATAAACCTGCCCAGGCACGATTCATTCTGACATGTTTTAAATGAGTGCTTTCTATAACTCTGCCTCTCTTTTAACACAGCTTTATGTTCATGTGGAGGTAATAAAGCATTGTTTAGAGTGAGGCTTATGTGTCCAGAAAGAGATTCCACAAATTCTCAGGACCTTTTACATTGCTAGCATCAACCATTCAAGCACACAAGAGTTACACTGTACTGCAAGGGCTTAAGGAAAATGACAGCAATGCTGCAGAAGACCCAAATAATGCCCTTCAGTGATGCTGGAAAATATATTCATTGAAATCCAGAGGCACTGACGTTCTTTTTTCATAGCGAGAGGGATTCAGTAACAGCCTCTAATGTCTTTGGCATGATTATACAGAATCCCATGTTGTGCATGCCCTGTAATGCATGAAATAATGCTTTTCTATTTAAGAGAGTCAGGTCTAAACCAGGGGCATGGCAGAAATACACTCCCAAAGATGAAGATGGCTGAAAATATCTATGTCACGTGCAGTGTTCAGCAAAGGTCTATGCTTATGCTAAAGGGTCCGATGGAAATTAAATATGGACATTTAAAATTAAAAATGTCTCTTTGTTGACAAAATATGAGTATTCTTAATTTTCTGGATCATTAAACCTCCTCCTGGAATGTGAGTAAAGAAACTTTGGGATATTTTTACAGCACCGAGTTGGGTTTGGGCATGTCTAATAACGTGGTGATTTACAGGAGCTCAGTGCCCTGGCAAAGCCTTCTCCAGGAGGAAGCAAGAGTCTTTCATGAAAGGTCACAATTTGTGCACAGTTGTCCAATTCCCTTTCATTTGGGCTAAGAATTCACAAAGGATCCGTTCCATTAGAAGAGAATGGAGAAGTTCCTGCAGATATACTTAACAACTAAGTATATAATGATTAAATGCACTGGATGAAAGTAGAGAAATGGAAAACACAAACTGAGATTTAGATGTGCTACATTTAAGCTCTTCTGAGCCTCACTGATTCTTACCATGCTGTCTTAGAGAAGATTTGTGTCTCAATTAAGTGCATTTGGGTTTTTTTTTCAGATATTCAGAAAGCTCAGAAATGGGAAGGAGTAGACATATATCCAGAGCTGCTCAACAAAAACCAAGGTAACTCTATACCATGAAGTTAATTTTAAAACTATTTCAGAAGAAAATTTAGAAAATATCTTACCATCAGGAAGAGACACATCAAAATGGGCACCAAGTGGGCAAGAAGCCACACCAGGGTTTCCAGTGGTGTTGTCTACAGCATTTTGCCAATCTTTGGTAGAGAAGCCACGGTTGTAATTTTAGCTGCTTTGCCTGTCAACAAATACAGCTCTGGACTAAAGCCACTGAATTCTACATAGCAACTCCATGTTGCATTTCAATTTCCTTTGAGGCAGGGAGGCTGTTGCTGAAATTTGGCTTCAAGGTTAAATGTTTGGGTTTTCACTCCAAGTTTGCAAAATTAAACACAAGAGACAATAGAAATCACAAGCACTCTGGGCTGCTCAGCAGGTTTTTACAGGTCAGGGTAAACAGCACTGTGGTGTTCATAAATACTGTGAATTTAGCACATAAAATATAACGACACACTAATCTATTTTTATTTCATCATTGCACCTACTTAGCATAAAAATGAAGTTACAGGAAAGGATTTTATTCCTGCATGCAAACCCTTCTCTTCCTTTCCCTC
>NW_008615627.1:0-9217 GCF_000691845.1 Merops nubicus | reverse complement strand
GAACCGCTGGTTAGAATAAGATGCTCCTTTTGTTCCTCACTAAACTGG
This sequence comes from Merops nubicus, assembly GCF_000691845.1. NCBI lineage: Eukaryota > Metazoa > Chordata > Aves > Coraciiformes > Meropidae > Merops > Merops nubicus. The sequence goes on along the minus strand of NW_008615627.1, from coordinate 9,169 downwards.
TAATATTTTATCCAATAGACAGTACAATATCTAAAACTTCTGGACGCTATCATAATCAAATATAATAATAATAATACAATATTCTTCCTAGCTCCTCAGAGTACCAAAGTAATTTTATTATTTTGAAGACGGTTTGAAAGCATCTCAACTACATCTTTATTGAAGCAACATAAATGTCTCTAAAGCTATCTTGGTGCAAATATATCAAGAATACTCTTGAAATTTCTTGTTATACCTTGTACCTGAAAATCTATTTGAAACATATTCTACAGTATTGAATTTCTGTCTGAAACAGCTGATTTAAGCAGCTGATAGAGTATGGCAGATGCCCCACTCATTGCGTTATCATTTTATACAGTCTGTCCATAAAACCCCCAAGAGAAGGATGTACTGTCTGTCCATGAAAAATCACTCACTGTCTGCAGCTTATGGGAACAGCAATAGAATTTTAAATACCTTGGAAAGACCAAAGCTTGGCCATTTACATTATTCTAGCAGCATTATTCTAGCTGAGTGGCCATATTCAATCTCATAATGAGAAGAGTGATACAATTAAACCAGCACCATAATGAGGAACTGGGAACACAGGTTTTAGTTTGAAAAACAAAGCTTCTAAATTTTAAAATAATGGAGCAACACTACTGTGGCACACGATGTGAAGAATGTCAAATATAGTCAACTACAGCGATAGTCTACAGCTCACCTATGGCTCTTATGATACCCTGTACTCATGTATTTCCTGATGTTAACTGCACAGACCCTCAACATTTTTGCTCCCCCCAACAACTGCCCTATTCAAGAGGAGGAAAAATGATTAATTAATTAGCTTAGAGCACCCCTGGCATGCCCTAATGGGGCTGTCTCACAGGCAGGTGGGCTCGGCAGGCAGCAGAGCTCTCTGCAGATGGGACACAAGTGAGATAATAAGAAGTTAAAATGGGTAAAACTATCCCAAAGGGGTAAAATAAAATCTAAAATTTCAGAAGCCACCACTGCAGAAAAGTTTAAACCACAGTCAGGTGGGATCAGGATGCCAGTGGTGCACTGGCAAAGTGATACAATCAAACAAATCATGGGAGTAATTCATAATCCACTTTAAACACTAGAAATCCACTGCTATCCTTAGACCTCTTGAAGGCTTTTGATAAAGCAGGGTGGCCTTGCTAAAAATTACTGTTATCAGATGAGATTTGGAGAAAATACGAAGTTCTGAATAAAGATGAAATATTGAATAATAATACAAATATTCAATAATAATATAAATATTATGTGAATAAAACATATTAATCTCCCACCATTAAAATAAAAGTTAATAAGAAACGTCCCAAAAGATTTTGACTACAAGAAAATGCTGCTCTTTATGTCCTGTGTTGTTCTATTTTCTTGTAGTCCTGGAACAGTCACATCAGTGCAACCAATCAAAACAAGCCCAAACAGCTTACTCAAACTAAGTAAACCAAGTAGTAAGGAACTACTTATTACCTAAGAAAGTTAACTAAGGAGTTCTATTCGTAAATAAAAAAATAAAAGTGCTGTCTCTGGATGGTGCATTATCCATCCTGGTGATGGATATATCACCATGATATATCCTGGTGAGACTAATACCTCACCCTTATTTTGAAAGAAACCCCAAGAATTCAAGGCTGTAACATTAATTATTTTAAATCCACCTGAGCATCCATGACTACAAAGACACACAGGCTCTTATGTGCTCCAAAGAAATGGGATCATTTGGAACTACAGCTAGACAGAGTGAATTTCTTTCCGTTATTTCAAGTTGGAGAATTCCCTCATCTGCTTCCACTCCACACAGCCTCCCAGGGGCTGCCACATCCCTCCCAGACCCCACATGCCTGGGGCAGCTCCTCTGGTTTTCACATTGGGCAGCTACATCATACACATGGTACAAGGTTATGCTTATATTTATGGTATTTAAACCCACATCATCTTGGGGAATGTATCCATGACAATGTGGGAGATCAGGGGATAATTTAATCTCCAGTATCCCTTCTCAAACAAAACCATGACCAAATAAATCAGAAAATTCTGTCTCAATCCATGTAAGTAATTACCTCAGGAAAAAATCCACTCACAAAACTTACTATTAGCACCCAGTCGTACAAGAACTCATTTTGGAAATAATTCTCTCCTGTACATTAGTGGCACAGAGAAAAAAATATGATTGTTTTTAATGGAAAAAACCTGTCAGAAAGTCTGGATCAAGCTGATTTTATAAAGTCATTTGTTCTTGGAATTTGATCAAAGGAAAATGAACAGATAGCATTAAGAAGCCAACCAACCAAATAGTAATTTACACTTAAAAAATACAAGTTATGACTAAGTTTTGATAGTTCCTATATGGAAAATTCATGTATCATCTTAATGTTGAAATTAAGACCTTTTCAAAAGCACTCAGGGTTTCTAAACTGCCGTTTGTAGAAAGTCAGTCTGGGTTTATTAAGCCATGCTTGGGATAGCTGATCACATCATCTAACTAATGAACTTTAGGTGACCCTAGGAACTCGTTCCATATGTGTAAGCAGCCAAGGTGGTCCAAAGATGTAGTTATTGAAATAGTTTTAGAATCTCCTGAAGACCAGGCTGACGTTTGCCATTTGATTGCTCAAATTCAGAGCAGTGAGAGAAAGAGCTAAAATAGTATTTATTCAGGTTAAGATATCCTTCTCCAGTATATTTAATCTAAAAATTTATTTTATGAGCAGAAATAACCACTTTGGAAGGATATAAGATGAATATATTTTGAAAGATGCACTGTTCTGCAATAGACACCATTAAAGTGATGCTGCCACATTTCAGTGTCAACATAGCTGCTAATATAATTTAATGGATTTGGCTCTGGCTATTTCAATAGGATTTCCCCTACATACTAACAAGTTTCTGTTACATGTGTTTTATATATTTCATTCCTTCCAGTCCTGCTAATCATGACTGTATTGTCTGTTACTTAGATTTCTTACCTCTTTCCCCTTTTTGGGGAACATCACAATATAATTAATTCCAGCGAGTGAAGTTAATTGCCTCAGGGAAAACCTGCAGTTGGAAATCTCTCAGTCTCAGATAATTTAGAGTTGGAGACATAGCACCATGTGCTCTTCTCACACAACGGATAGATGGAAAAATTAAACAGCAGCAGCAGCTGCTGCAAAGAAAAACAATCCTGCAATCTTATCTTCGTAGGAATTTGTACCTAAGGCCGAAGGAATACCTAGGGCTGGGAATAAGACACCCCATCTTGGAGCTATGCATGAGATGAGAGAAGCAGCTGTGGCCAAGGGGGTGGTAGGATGCAGAGATGTGTTGCCTTTAAGGTGCTGCCAGGTCAGAGCAAGCCACAGAGAACCTCTGCTCAGCTTTTAGTTATTCTTTTCTCTCCCATTCAAAAGCCATTCTCATTTTCTGCACCGCTCAAATATTTGTCTCTGTAAACTTGCCTGTCTGACCTCTGTCTTCTGGAGCATGCTGCCCAGGGAGGTTGCGGAGAGAATCCAAACCCAACTGGATGTGATCCTGGGCAACCTGCTGTGATCTCCAGCGGACCCTTCCAACCCCACCATGCTGGGATTCTGTCAATCATAGAATGGTTTGGGTTGGAAGGGACCTAAATGATCATCTAATTTCAACCCACCCTGCAACAGGCAGAGACAACTTCCACTATATCAGGTTGCTTGAAGCCCCTAAAATTTTCTTAGAAAAGATGAAAGATATTCTTTTGTTATATATGAAGTATTCAGCCTAATTTTCTGAAGTGGAACATGCAAAATTCTAAAACAAACCTACTATTTTTAGGACCTGTCATTTGTACCAAACAGGGTAATTCTGTTATGAGCTGTCACACCAAGGGCCCCCCCCATTCTTGAAGTTACAACAAAATTGTTTCCAATTGTCTCAAGCAGCACACTCCTGCTGAATATTCCCACATAGTTCAGAAATGTCTTGTTAGATATTCTGTCGTCAGCTGAGATAATTTTTGAATTGATTTTGCTGCTAGTAAACTGCGATGTATTAAATTGACTAATCACATGGAGAGTCAACATTCAATAAACATAACACAAAGAAGAAGAAATCCATTGGCATTCTACTATCACCAGCAAAAAGGAGCTGAGATGGCCCTTTTGTATCCCAGTATTTAAAAGCCCCATGGGAAACTGCTTGTGAGAAAGTGAAACATACATAGTCATTATGGATTATTATGTGTATGTACACGTATATATACACAAACTCACCATGAGAACTATTTCCACATAAAATCCCCATTCAAAAGATAAATATCATATTAGGCCAGAAGCATTGTGCATTTTCTGCTTACATTTACAGCTGAAATTATCTGAGGCAAATTAAAGGGACTGAAAATAACATTTGTTTCCATGTTCACTGAATTTCAAACGTTATCTTATAGTCCACACCAGCATTAATGTTGCTCGCAAAATCATCAAATATTTGATTTCTAATTAAGTCCTTTTCATCCCAAGGCTGGGTTTGTCTTCCTCATCTGTAATTATGTTTCCATCTATGTTATTCAAGAGCAAGCGCAACAATTTGCATTTTTATATTATATAGAAATCTCATTGTAAACATTTATCCTCTCCTTGCTGTTCACAGATTGACAAAGCCAGGCTTAGAGAAAAGGGAATGTTCCTCACACCAGCACTCCACTTCCTTTTAGCTGTTGTTTTGTAAACACAAAAGAGTTTGTTAGGATCATGCTGCCTTAAATCATTTGGTGTCCCCTTCCCCTTGGCTGCTTCTCCCCTTGGCTTCTTCTCATCACTTCTGCAGGTGCAAAACACACCTGAGGAAGGTTCACATAAGCACGGGTAGCTCAACACTCCATCTTTTCCCAACTGGATTATTTCCTTCCTATCTTCTTATCTATATATCATATAAAATCTGCTCCTATTTCATAAACCTCTTCATTTGGATTTCATTTTGTTATGAGGGTTCTATCAATCCATTCCAGACAATCAGAAATAGTAGCAACACTACTTCATTTGACCTTTCATTACAAAACTATGAGATTTTATGGAACAGGCATCAGTATTTTGCTAGAGAGAGGTTTAGTTTGCAAATATATTGCATTATTCTCATTAAGAACACTAATCACTTATCACAATTAATGTCTCTGAGATTCTTTGTAACATTGAGTCACAGATTCATAAGCTGTGAATCAAGTCACGCTTTCTGTTTGGCACTGGAGCTTGTTCTGCTAATCATCACAAATTACATTAGCTGGTGGAAGTTACATCTAAACAAACTGCCACCCTCCTGCTAATACAGCCTGCTTATTGCCAGAGGTAAAAATCTGTTTTCCAGCCCCAGTTCGTGCAGTGGACTACCTTAATTCACATCTGTTTAAAGCTACATGGGATTTCTGGGGTTTGCTTGAACAATTCCTGCTAACAGTTTCATATTTACTCTTGGAACAAACCAGTCACAGAGATAACCAAAGGAAGTAATACTTAGCTTGAGCAAGGGCAAAGCAACAGGACTTAGCATTCTTAATCGTTACAAAATCACGCTTACAATTCCTAATCTACTTTTCAGAAGAACAATATTTTGTTCCAACACATCCCTCCCACCAGAACAGTCCTGGGCTCTGTCTCAGACAAGGTAAGAATTCCAGTCTGGAACGTTGGAGCTATTTTTGGTTACCCAAATGTGAAACCCTACATTTTGTCAATGCTGGTTGTTTGGGTTTTTTTTTAAAACGGATTACAGTGTACTCTCCTATTTATTTTAAGCAGGACATAAGGGCAGGATTGGTGTGTAGAGATGAAGCAGATGGAATTGAGGAACAGAACAGAAAAGGCTCTACAGGAAAAAAATGCACCAGAAGGAGGAGGAAAGCATTAGATGGGGGTTGTCATTTCAACCAAGAGGGATAAGTTGCAGAGGCAGGACTATCTACTGTACCTACGCTGTGCTCAAATTAAGAGACATTCACAGTTTCACACAGGGGGAGGGTGAGAGCAGGGGGTTACTGCTGAGATGCAGCAAGCAGAAGGGGACGTAGGAGATAATAAAAAGGGAGAAAAAAATAGAGGGAGGGGAAATGTACAAGTGTTGTGGTGAAGGAAAAGGAGTTTCTTCATATCACTAAGGAGGAATGCCCCAAAGACCTGATTTGATTAATCTGGCCTCCTTCCTAGAGGCATCAACTTTGTTCAGTTATTATAGCTGAGCTTCAGAGTGTCCAAGAGAAACTAAGCTCAGGGGTGGGCACTGATCTGCTCTGGTAAGAACTAAAATTCTCCATGGTTTGGATCATTATGTCACACGTCCTGCATCAGAGGAGCAATTACAGTTCAGGATGGCACTAAGGTGCAGATGACCACAGCCCAGTTGTACTGGATAACCGAAGGAGTCAATGCTGGGGGTGGGAGGAGAGCAAACCCTGTCCTGCAGTTTGTGTAGCATCTGGCACAGGGTTTGGGCAGGAAAACACTCCTGATGGCATCTGTCTCTGCCTTCTATCACTTCCCCTTTTTATACCTGTGTTTTAACTACAGTGTGTTGCAAATCCTTTGGGACAAGATACAGGAAGAAACATGAAATTCTCATGGCTGGAATACACAGGAGTTTGATTTTTTTCAGCCTCCAAAATGAGTGAAATGAACATTCATAGAATTCACTACCAATGGGGACAATCTGCCCATGAGCCAGAAAATCCAAGCCTCATCAGAATGTTCAGGGTGAAGATATTGCTGTAGCAAATCGTTCCTCTCAAAACTTGAAGGCTGTATTTTGATTGAAGGCAGGTTTCTCTTGGAAATGTCTTATTGAAAACTATGTCAGGCAGGATGATATATGACTTCCCATCAGTGCAGGGAAAAAGGGATGAATTAATGGACTGAAAGAATCTCTTCAATTTTGTACGCTAAACGTAACTCTTTCCTTTTTTTTTTTAAAATAAAACTTTGATGATAATGCAAAAAGTCCCAATGCCCAGCCCTCAGATGCAGGCCCTGGGCTCTGGCTATGTCAAGTCAAGAGAAGTTTTAAACCTGCCACAGTGGAGCCTCAATTTTACCCTAGACCTTTTTCTCACTTCCAAATAGCACTGCATTGCAGTATTCAAAGCCAAAGGTGACAGGATTCATAAATATATAATGTTAGAAAACATTCAGGACATTTTTTCCCTAAGGCACAAGGGTGACAACTTCTGGTTGAATATGAAAACACATGACACTGTCCAAAACTTTTTTTAGTAAACTCCACGTTTCTGACCTCTCAGGCTACGCTGCAGTCCCAGTTCACCAGACGCAACTAGTGCTAAAACAAGGGAATGTATTTCATACAAACAAGGAAGTGTTTAAAAATCATATCTATTAAAAGGCTGATAATCACTAAAAAGGAAACTAATAGTTATCAAAAAGTTAAATAATTTTCAGCAAGCAGCTTGTGGTGACGGCATGGTTATTTCCACCCCCTCTACCCCCTCTTTGTTCCATCTACAGGAGTTTGCAAGTTTTGAAGAAAATGTTCTGAACTGTTGCTTTTCTGGAGAGATACCCACCCACACATTATGAGCACTTGCATGCTGTAAATTTCAGGAATTAATGAAAAATAGTCACTTAAATTCTGCCCACAGTAAGGAGTTATGGGTTTTAGTAGTAAATCTGCATAAAAAGGTTGCTATTTCAAATTTGTAGTATAGAAAATTATGTACACACAGGGTGACAGAAGGCAGCAAAGCTCTATATGCACCACTATTAAAGTATAACCCCCACACTTTTATAAAGAAATCAGACACTTCACATCTATTTATTTTGCTACTTTATAAAGAATCCCTCCTTCCCCAGTAGCAAACTTAGGAAATTATGTGCTAATTTTTACCAAGTAGAAATAGTTTTGTATTGCAGCCCAAGTTCCCCAAACTACAAGATAAATACAGCCAAATATGAGGTTTAATTATGAACAGAGTAAGATGCAAACCTTTCTTTACAGTTGTCTTTGATTCAATATTATGCTTCACATCCAACTCTTTCTCTCCAATTGCTACAGACTACTTCACAAAATCACAGAATGTCTGAGGTTGGAATGCACCTCTGGAGGTCAGCTGCTAAACTCCCTTGCTCAAGCAGGGTCATCTGGAACAGTTTGCTCAAGATCATGTCCATATGGCTTTTACATATGTCCAGGGATGGAGAGTCCATATTCTCTCTGGACAACCTCTGAACTCTCACAATAAAAAAAAAAAAATAAATTTCCTGATGTTCAGACAGAACCTTCTGGTTTTCAGTTTGTGCTCAGTGCTCTTGTCCTGAACATTAGAGGGTGAATATCAGGTATTTGACACTGTAATTAACTTGTAATAACATTTTTAAAATTGTCAACAGTAACCTTGTAAAACAAAGTAGGAATCTGGTTGCAGTGTGGATTTGGTTTATCACAGAATTGTTTTGGTTGGAAAAGAACTTTAAGATCATTGAGTCCAACCATTAACCCAGCACTGCCAAGTCACCACTAAACCATGTCCCTCAGCACCACATCTCCATGTCTTGGAAACCCCTCCAGGGATGGGGACTCCACCACTGCCCAGAGCAGCCTGGGCCACAGCTTGACAACTCTTGCAGGGAAGAAATTGTTCCTCATGTCCAACCTAAACCTCCCCTGCTGCAACTTGAGGCCATTTCCTCTTGTCCTGTCACTTGTTCTATGAGAGAACAGCCCAAAGCCCACCTGGCTCCAATCTCCTTTCAGGGAGTTGTTAAGAGCCAGGAGGTCTCCCCTAAGCCTCCTTTGCTCCAGGCTCAACACCTCCAGGTCCCTCAGCTGCTTCTCACCACACTTGGGCTCTAGACCCTTCTCCATCTTCATTGCCCTTCTCTGGACATGCTCCAGCCCCTCAAGGTCCTTCCTGGAGTGAGGGTCATTTGAAGCTAATACAACCTGAGGAGAGGCAGAAGACTTTGGAAATCACTTTCTGTGACATCAATCAATGAAGAAAGGGTAGGAAATTTATTATATGATCATAACTAGAAAAGTATGTTTCACATGTTTACAGCTCTAAGAGTATTTGTAGAAAGCAGCTTATTCAAGAACTCTACTTGAGGAAAAAGATGATAATTCTGTAGACTGAACTGTTGCCATCCTCCTGCGCATCAGAAGGAACAGGATCAGCAGCAGAAGCAGGCGGCAAAGGGCCGGG